>NC_056738.1:445511815-445579315 GCF_019279795.1 Protopterus annectens
TCTCTGTTTCTAGGAAGTACGATAACAAACAACAAGGAAACATGTGAAATTATTCTATCAACTGACTGAAGCTAGTATGAGTATTAAATGTAAAAAGCTGAATAGCATACTGAATCTATGAGACGCAACAGACAACGTCAACATTTATATATTCGCATGACCATAACTTGAATCAAGAATCAAGTTATGGTCATGCGAAAATATAAATGTTGATGTTGTCTGTTGCGTCTCACAGATTTAGTATGCTATTCAGCTTTTTACATTTAATATTCATACCAGCTTTAGTGAGTTGATAGAATTATTTCACGTTTCCTTGTTGTTTGTTATCGTATTTTCTAGAAACAGAGATTGAGTATTAATTTGTGTTTTATTTGCCTTACTTGTTTTAGTATTAGAACGATGTTAGGCCCTTATTACAGCTTTAAATTTCTGTCTTTTGGTGTGATTGTCTAATCCGTTTCATCGGATGTTATCTCAAAAGAGACAGGTTTCATATTTGTTTCATTCAGTCTATTTCATCTGTCTTGACAACAGTCTGCGTTTTAATGAATCAGAATGAACAGTAATCACATATATATGTTAGAGATTTTAGCGATTTTTAATAAGGCTGGCATGCTTTTACTTGTATATTTTTGTTTATGTTTTTACTTAGTTTAAATGATTCCGACAAGTTTTTCAGCTTGCCACCTGCAAACTGAATGATAGGAGTAGCCAGCGATTAATATACTGTTCTCATGAGATGGTTTGCCGTACTGTTTACATTTTTCATTCAATCTGCACAAGAGAAAGATAGGTGGCTTACGTGGTAGTTCTTGTACTTGTCTGTCAGTTCTTATTTTTATATTTTTATATTGTTTAATGTTCATATTTTCACATGTTCAGGTTTGTGAATTTTTATATTATGATATTTGAATACATGCACAGTTATATGATGAGTAATGTATTAAACAGATGCATATTTACATCTGGTGATATTAGGCAGGTCAGCGTGTTTCAATAGGAATTATTAGATGCTGCACCTGATCTTTCAATTAATGATGATGAGTTTTCATTGCTCAGTTTTTTATTGGTCTGTTTTTATCGGTCTGTTTTGTGTTCAATTAGATGTTTTCTTACTATATAAGAGAAGAATAAAATGCATTTTAGTAGATCTGAAGAAGCGTGAGTGAAGCACGTGAAAGCGCTCATCCTCTATCATTATCTGTTATTGCCATTGGAATAAAGAAGTTTTTTCTACAAGTTGGATTCTCGTGGTGTATCCTGATAGTTGTTTTATCAAGTACTTTTTACATATCAAAAAAATTGCCTGTTGACCCGACAAATGCTGACAATGGGGAAATGGTATGTCTCCGTAGTGCAGAATGGAAAGATTTCCTTTCCTGCACTGTAGTGCAATCTTGGAGTTGGTATATTAGAGTTATAGTGGTGTGGGGTGCGGAGCCCCCCAGGGTGGGTGCAGGGCAGTACAGCCCCCATGCTAGCACATAAAAGGAAATTTTATTTCCTTTTTTTGTGCAGTAATTACATTATCGGCATTTTGATTGTCAATCATGTGGTGTCGGCTATGTGGGTGTCGGTGTTTTGCACTGTCGTTCTTGTGTAGGTGATCTATATATATATATATATATATATATATATATATATATATATATATATATATATACTTTTCTCTATAATCTGTCATCCTTCCTTTCATTCTCCTTTGTATTATTCTCATAAAACATTTATAATCTGTTTGTTTTGATAGGTCTCCATTTCTTTTTTTATTTCATTCTTCTCATTTTTTTTTATATATAAATTTTAATGTCTCACTTCATAAGCTTTCATAAAGAAGCCCTTCCTTCAACCATTCATTCAGTATGTTTGCAAAATACAAAATACTCTTTGCCAGTCCATTAGTTTCTTGTAAGTTCCATACACTATACCATCTGGGCCTGATAATGAATCAGCATTTAATTTCCTAAGTACTTCATCCAGTTAACTAATAATTTCATTTTCAAATTCTTCCTTAACTCATTCTGATTTTTTTTTAATTTCTATTGTCCTTCTTTTCACTCTTGTACATATTTTTTTACATGTTGTTCTACAATGCTTATAAATTTCCTCTTGTGCTCTTTTTACCTCTCCTTTTACATTTTTCATTTCCCTCATTAAACTATTTTACCCAGCAATGCCTTCTTTTTTTTATTTTTTTATATTTTTCATTTCTATGTGCTTTCCTCATACTTCACTTTCGCTTACCTTCTTTTATCATTCCACCATTGAGAGAAAAAAATTCATAGCTCTTTAAAATTCAAGCCACCATTTGTAGAAGTCCTTCATGTTTATATGACCCTTCATTAACTGTAATAATTCCCACTGTCCAGTTCCATCCTATAATATCTTTTTATTCCCTTTTCTATTTTAATATGCTCCCTTTCTTCCATCACCTCCATCTAGATTGCTAAACAGTCTGTTAAAACTGTCACAACTGTAACACCATCTGCTACCCCAAAGCCTTCCAATAATACAAAATACTAGAATTTTAGATCCAAGTGACCACATCTATAAGTCCATTGACTTTTGTTCCACACAGCTAATGTACTACATTTTAACACCTCCACTATTTTTTGTACATCTTTCCATTTTTACATTTTCCGCTTAAATCACAATTAACGTCCCCTGCAATTATAATTTTGTTATCCACTGCATATTATAATTTTTGATGAACTAAAGTCTCTATCTTTGCTAGTTATATATGCACATAATGCTATAATTGTATAAACATGTCTCCAACTCTCATCCAAATAGTTCCCTTCCTTAACAAGTTCACATCTAGTATGTTCATTGTTTTATTTTTACACAACACAGCCACTCCAGAACACTGTTCAATTCCTAAGATCAATATTATATTTCCACCCCATCATTTTTCTGCTTGGAGTCTTTTTTCACTTGTCAGGAATCTTGTACACTCTAACAGAATAGTATCCACATCAGATTTAGCACACCATTCCAGCATCCATATCCTCCTTGCAGTATTAATACGTTTCACATTTACTGAAATTGTAGATTTTCTTTCTTTTTAAATGTAAGGGAAAGTTTCTCTTATTTTTACTCTTCCCCAAATTGAATATTTTTATTTTATGTACAAATAATCCTTGATCCTCAGAATCAAATTTTTCACTGGCTAGAATTTCCAAATGAATTGGTATCCAGTACTTCTAAACTGTCTTCCTGCATGCACTTCCTCTCGTTATTTTCTCATCCCTATTTTTTTCTTCTTCTACAATTTCTTCTTCACCAGGTTCACCCTCTCCCCAAGACTTTTGTTGTCCTTCCTCATGCATGTTTTCTTCCCTGTCCCCTTCTTTTTCTTTCTTTACTATTTACATGTGACAGTTCATCCAAAAGTGTCCCTTTTTCCACAGCCTGCATTCAGGCACACAACTTAATGCTTTAGTTCCTTTCTCCCCACACTGCTTAGATTGTACCTTGACAGAAGCATTAATTAAACGAAAGAAGCCCCCACAAAAGAAATATGATTTAGGCTGGCCAGCATATCTTAATATCCCTCTGTGACCAGCCACAAAAATAACACTTGGCAAATATTTCATCGTTTTTTTTTTTTTTCATATTTTAAAGCAGCTTCTAATCTCCACACTCCATTCCGGAAGATTCTCTCATTTCTAACTTTCACAGTATTGTCAACAGTTTCACAAATACCCAGCATGCATTTTTTTAATATCATTGTCTTCTAATTCATCAGTTCTAAATTGCAAAGTAACATTTTTTTTAACATTTATGTTACTACCAGAAAACAAATTGTTGCACAGGTAAATGTTATCTGTTACACAGTTCTAGAAATGTTATCAGTTTTAAGTGTTAAGTCACAAAAAGTTTCTGTCCCAGTATGTACAAAAGATCAGATTTGCTGACCTTCGAAACCCAGAACAGTTACCAAAGTGTCCCATATGCAGCATATTACAGTGTCAGTGTTCTTATTCTCCCTGTTGGTCTTCTCTTATTTTGCAGTTTGTTGCTGCTCTCCTATTTTGCCTGCCGTCACTATTCCATTTGTTTTAGTTACTGCATTACCTGCTGACACAAAACCAGATGCTGCCTCTGTTGCTGCTTTCCTCATTTTCTTGCTATCACTGCTGCATCATTTGTAATTGCTACACATCACATGGTTCCTTTTTCACACAAGTTTTTTCAGAAGACCGAAGAATGGTAATCTGCCATCTCACCTCATGAAACAACAGAATTGTCACCTGGATTAACCTGCTCAATTATTTTTAGCAGAACACTATCTACAAGCCCTCCCGATGCCAGTCTCTTATCTACACCACTTCAGTAGACTCACTCCCTTCTCCATAGAGAGAGCTAAAAACTGCTTATTTGTGACATCTGATAAATTTTGTGATGCCGGAAACAATGTCTGATTAAGACACAGAACCTTGCAGGCTACTATACTTTACAGCACTGTACTGCATTAACATAAGTGCAGTTATTAATAACTTATTTCTATAACAGACGACACTTAATATACTGTTAAAGCTACAGCTTTAATGTGCAACGTTTACTTTTCGGTACAAATATGGAAGACAATTCTCCATTTACCTCGGAACAAGTGTGTTCCTACAGGTACTAGAACTAACAAAAAAATCTGTTCTAATACCATTTAGTTTTACTCTCCTTTTTATATGTTTCTTGTGCCACTTGTATCCTGTCTATGAAAGCAATATTTTGAAGACTGCTTTGATGTCATGCAGTCTGTTGATAAGCTGATGTTTGTTCTTTTTCAGGGTAAATTATGTGGCAACCTTCAAGACTTATGGAGTCATCCTCATCTCTGGTCATCCTTGCAGCTGTACTAGTTAGGAATTAGGAGTCATTCTTATCATTGAACATTTTGTATTACACAACGTAGGATGCCAAACATGCATAGTAACTGCTCTGCTGCATTTTTTTATTTTTCTTATTTTCATCTAAGAAAATGTTAACCCTTTAATATGTGTATATTCTAATAAACAGAAATGTACACGCACTATTGTAAGTGCTTAAATGTATATATTCTAACAACATCCACTACAAAGGAATCTGTGTTTACATTTTGACGCTCTACATTCAACACATTTTTCTACATATTCTCACTTTCCACCTCCAAAGTCTCCATGGCTATTCCCTCCTCTCCCATGCTGCTGCTTCCCTTAGGCCTCTTCCTTGATGCTGTAGGAGCCCCCAGCACCCTTTATCAGCTCCAAAGGCTATTATTATATAACTTTGTACAGATGTACGTATTTACAAAAAATGACATTAAATTTCTTCTTCTGTCACTAGCAAAATTATGCATTTGTATGGAACCTCACTGCTATTTCTATAACCATCATTTGATTTTCCTTATGTTTGGCAATATGCAATTTCCATTAAACTTAATCTCATTCAGTCTTTCATTCCATATTACCCATACAATACAAAACATTTTTCTATCCAAAATACTAACACATTCCTTACTATATTTCCCATGAAGTCCATAGTCAATCATAGCCATATTTATCTGTTTATACTCTCATATATTTCCTGTAAATTTTAACCCTTTTTGCATGTAAGTAAAATTTGTTCTGCTGTTTCTAATTTATCACAAAAATAATGTCATTTCATTTACTTTTTTATAAGACATATTTCCTTTTGCTGGCAACCTATTAATTTGTAACCTCGCTAAAAATCGTGACATACACCATTCTTCATACACCATTTATTTCTTTGCTTCATGGCTTTTGTTTTCTCTTCTGTTAGCTGACCTCATGGGTTCCCATAGCAATTGTGCAGCATTATATTTTTATACCATATTTTCCTGTTTTCTCCTATCCCCTCTATACTTACTTTCCATATTTTTATTCAGAAATGCCCTTCACTTCTTTATAAAATTCTTTAGTGAATATTTTTAACAGTTTCTCTCTCAGTATTTGTCTGAAACTGTATATTAACTTTTTATATTTCACAAAAAAAGTCTTTATAATGTGTTTATTCCATGGATACAGTTCTTCTAATTTTTTTATATTCAAATAAAAAAGTTTCTAACACTGCATCAGTCTCAAAGAAAATTTCACAATAAGTCTCTTTTTTAATCAAAATTCCTTATTTCTTGATACTCTGGAAATATTAGGGTACAACCTAACACCCTAATAATGGACAATTTCAACTACCCCACCATTAACTGGGAAATCTACTCATGTACCAACTCTTGTGCTCAACGTTTTCTGGAATTCATAAATTCCAATGCCTTGGATCAATTTACCTACACCCCCACCAAGGGCAGCAATATCCTAGAGCTGGGTCATTACCAACATGAGCAACTGGTGTTCCACACCAGAGGTCAATTGGTCAGATCCGACCACAAGCTAATCACCCTAGACATCCACATCCCACCCCCACCCCCCCATTAGGGAAACCACTGTAAAAAATTCCTCGAAAGCCAACTTCATGCTTCTTAAGACAGAAGTGGCAAACTTCACGACACCCATGCTGATGGACAATAGAGGAACGACTGCTGAATCCTATACAAATGCACATTATAAGCACTTACATGAGTGCATGGATGGTGCAATCCCTAACAGAACCAAGATGCTATCCTCCAAAAAATGGAAGCCAATCTGGTGGTCTCCTGTCATAAACAAACTCTACAACAGAAGAAAGAAACTGTTGCAAAAAAGAGTAAAATCCCATGATTGGAGGAACTCCCTGGTCAGCCTCAGTATGAAGATGAGATCCCTCATAAAATCCTCCAAAGCTAGTTACGTAAACAAAATCGCCACTGATTCTAAAGACAACCACAAAGCATTCTATAGCTATATCAAGAATCTCAATGGCAACACTCAGATCTGCTCTGAGTTACAGCAAAATTGCACTAAATATGCAGAACCGACTGATATTGCCAACATCCTGGCAGATAGGTTCAGTGCTAACTTTACAGCTCTCTCACCCCCTAAAGGGCCCATCTCTATACTGGAAGAATGCAAAGATCCTGTAATCATGGCTGCACAGGTAAAAAAACACACTCTCCAAAGCCAAGAACAGCATCCACGGAACCTGACAACATCCCAGGCTGCGTTCTACATGAACTACAGAATGAACTGGCACCCCACCTATGTACCATGTTCAATCATAGCCTCATCTCAGGCTTTGTGCCCACTGAATGACACACAGTAATGGTTATCCCATGCCACAAAGGGGGAGCCACCATGGACCCCAGGAACTACTGCACCATCAGCCTGACGAGCCTGGTCTACAAGGCTATGGAATGTATCATCATGGAACTTATAAACAATAACATTGGTAATCTCCAAACTCTGGACCCTACCCAGTTCGGGTTTATAAAAGGCAGGTCATGTCTCCTAAGCCTGATAGACTTCTTTGAAGTGGTCACCAAAGCCATAGATGAGGGTAAGGTGGTTCACATAGCCTATCTAGATCTTGCCAAGGCATTTGACACCATCCCGCCACTCTGGAATTATAGATAAACTCACTAAACTAGGTATAAATCCCTATGTCACAAGATGGGTTGCCAACTGGCTCACTGACAGAACCCATACTGTGAAAGTAGCAGACTCTAAATCCAACTTCAGACCAGTGACAAGTGGAGTACCACAGGGTTCAGTCCTTGGTCCTCTCCTGTTTGGTATCTACTTCTCTGAAGTACAGGCTAACACAGAAGGTCTTTGGCTAACAAAGTTCGCAGATGACTGCAAACTAGGAGCCATAATCAAAACCCCTAATGATGTGGACATCCTACAAAAGGGCCTCACTGAGACAGATGCCTGGTGCCAAAGCCAAGGCCTGAAGCTCAATGCCAAAAAGTGCATTGTCATCCCTTTTGGTAAAAACTCTGTACCCATGAACTACCACATTGGTGGTAGTCTACTTAACACCAAAAGTGTGATAAGAGACCTTGGTACACAGATGGACAGTAGTCTCTCCTTTGATAATCACATCACCACAGTAGTGAGGAAATCCTTCTACGTGGCACACCTCATCAAAAAGGGTTTCTCATCCAGGAAAAAAGAAGTTATTGTTCCCCTCTACTCATCACTCATTAGACCCATTATAGAGTACAACCCCCCCCCCCCCTTTTGGTATGTACCTTACAAGACATCTACAACAGCTGGGAAGGCCACAGAAATACCTCACAAAGAGGATTACCAGCCTCAAACAGATGCCCTACGCAGACCATCTCAAAAAACTCCAGCTTTACTTCGTCACATATCGCCTACTCAGAGGCGATCTCTGCCTAACATACAAAGCTATGTCAAACCCAGAGCTGTTGGACATGCTCCACTTAAAGAAATTAAACCAGCAAATCACCAAAAAGCAGTCTAAAGAGGCAAAAGTAATGAAATTATGTATTTCAGCATGCACTTTATTCCAAGGTTGACTTTTCAGCCCACAGTTCCAAAATACACAAACATACGTAACTTTACAGTCCATACATCACCGGAACATATACAGTCCACAGTTCCAATAAGCACAAACACAGATGACTTTTCAGCCCACAAATTCACTAGAACATTAACGCAATTCACTGCTACAATGCGTTTTCGTCTGCGATGACTTCCTCAGATGGAGATGCATACCCGTATAATACCCAGCTTTTTATACTTATTCTAATCAATCAACGCCTTCAATGAAACAATTAAATAATTAAATTAACTCCATTTTTAAAAACATCCTAAACATTTACAATAAAAAAACATTCAACATACTTATTTCAAAATTAATACTATACAATATCTTATAAAATGATAATATTACCTTAAAAAACTTTATATATTCCATCAAAATACATCATTAAAAATCCTTTCATATCTTAATAGAATTCAACAAATAAATAGCGCCATCTATTGTCAAAATTTAATCTCACAAGAGCAATCCTACTACTATGCATAAAAACATTTAAACTAAATATTTCATATGAACCATTATAATGTCAAGAAATGCAATAAATACTAATATAATACATCTAAAACATATATTTTATAACTTCATTGCATTCTATGATGTAATATAAGTCGCTAGACTTACAGTTTAGCTGATCTTAACTTTAAAACGGGAAGCAGGGAAATTGCATCATTGAGACCTGGAAACTTATTTGCTTCTAGTGAAAGTTGCCATAATAGTTCCTTGTACTCAATGGTGGTCTCCCATTACATCCTATTACATCATAGAATGCAATGAAGTTATAAAATATATGTTTTAGATGTATTATATTAGTATTTATTGTATTTCTTGAAATTATAATGGTTCATATGAAATATTTAGTTTAAATGTTTTTATGCAAAGTAGTAGAAGGATTGTTCTTGTGAAATTAAATTTTGACAATAGATGGCGCTATTTATTTGTTGAATTTTATTAAGATATGAAAGGATTTTTAATGATGTATTTTGATGGAATATATAAAGTTTTTTAAGGTAATATTATTTTATAAGATATTGTATAGTATTAATTTTGAAATAAGTATGTTGAATGTTTTTTATTGTAAATGTTTAGGATGTTTTTAAAAATGGAGTTAATTTAATTATTTAATTGTTTCATTGAAGGCGTTGATTGATTAGAATAAGTATAAAAAGCTGGGTATTATACGGGTATGCATCTCCATCTGAGGAAGTCATCGTAGACGAAAACGCATTGTAGCAGTGAATTGCGTTAATGTTCTAGTGAATTTGTGGGCTGAAAAGTCATCTGTGTTTGTGCTTATTGGATCTGTGGACTGTATATATTCCGGTGATGTATGGACTGTAAAGTTACGTATGTTCGTGTATTTTGGAACTGTGTGCTGAATAGTCAACCTTTGAATAAAGTGCATGCTGAAATACGTAATTTCAGTACTTTTGCCTCTTTAGACTGCTTTTTGGTGATCCACTTAAAGAAAACCCAATCCCTCCAAGCTACACGCTCTAGGGACCTAAATCTTGTCACCACAATAAACAGAACATGCTGGAGGGATAGATTCCTGTCCCAGAAACTTCCCATACTCTGGAACAAACTACCTGTCTATATCAAACAAAGCTCCTCATTAGCACTCTTCAAGAAAAATCTTGATGATTGGCTGGGAGATAGGAAATTCACCCCGGGGATCACTTCTGTGGCTCTGCTCGACAGGGGCACAGGAAAATAATTTTCTTGGGTAGAGAAACCCAGGGTACCATTTGGCTAGGCTTATATAGGCCCTAGGGCCAATAGCCTAGTACCTACCTATGAACCTTTGAAAAGCTCTTGCCTCTTGATCCTTGATTGAAGATACAACAGTCTTGTCCTATATATCATACCCATACATTTCTAGTTATTCTGCATTCTGAATTCTTGCTGTGCACTTGTATCTTTCCGTTTCTCCTATTTTCTCCTTTTCTCTTCATTCTTTTTTCTGTTCTCTAACCATTTCAGTGAACTTCCTTTTCTAAAGGTCATCTCTGTCTTCCGTATTATTTGTCTCCCCAATATATATCCTTCCCTGTTTCTGTCTCACTCTGGTCTACATGTTCTGTCAATAGATCATCCCACAACCATCCAGATTAGAGGGTTGTAATAATAACATCATCTTGCTGTCACTCCTCATCCCTCAAATATCTGAACAAAATCATCTGAAAAATATCTTTTGTATCCTCTATCTGATTTCCCTCTTGATACTCCATGCCAAATCTCTACTCCTCCTCTTCCAAAAGCAACTATGAGGAGTTGGCATTCACCTCTACTTCACACTCTATTGTCATATTATGTGTGCTATTCTCCCAGCCACTCCTGCACCAGGACTGGAGGCTCTCACTTGTCAGCCATATGCACCATGAGTGTTGTAGTGGTAGTGGAAATTCCCTGATGATCTGGCCAAATTTCCTCTAGTAGCATATATACACCAACTCAGGTCTTCCATGAAGGGAGGACAGTAGCCTAGCGGGACTGCCCCAGTCAACAAATGATAAATACAATATAAAACAATGAATGACTGTATTAAGGAGCAGGCATCCCATACATAATAAACTCCGAGATATCCTAAAGCTTTATTTTAACATAATCAGAAAATGTTTGACAGATAAATGCAAGCTGCCTTTTTTTAAGGTAAAGGTCATGTACATTATTTAATAATCCGTATATTATAGGTCTCAAACCAGTTCATTTTAAATTTGATTTGTTACTTATTTTCACCATTAATTCTGTCATCTAACAATTTCCCATCTTTTTCTTTTTTGTTAGAATTTCAGATAGGATTGATACAAATACTCTTATAGCCTTTGTTGTTTTGCTTCATACGTATTTCAGAAATACTTGGCTTAAATATTTTTCTTCTGCTTTCTCTTCCAATACTTTTTCAATGTATAGTTTTTCTAATTCTTTAACTTATATAAATATTTATACTGTGGTTGATGATTTTTATTTGTCTATCAGTTTTCATATGTAAACTTTGATATTTCCTCTCATTTTTTCTGAAAGATAGCATTCTAGAGTGTTTATCCTGAGGCCTCCACTGAAAATTGGCTTTGTTCCAAGATGGACTTTCCCGGTTAACAAATGTTAAATAAATAAATAAATAAATAAAATAAATTAAATTACACACACCTGATATTAACAACAATCTTTCTCTCCACATTTCCATCTCCTCTGTTCATTTTACGTAATCAATTTATTACAGTATTGCAATCAGATTTCAATCATAATACCAAAATTGTAGGGTTATGCATTACCAAAATGTAGGAAAAGGCCAGGTCTTGGGTAACATATCATTGGATATTGGATAGCTGATTGATAAACATCCTACCTTGAAAAAAAAGTGTGTTTTGTGACCTTAGAAATGTATTACTGTTTTGACTAGCAATTTGCCAATATTTTTAGATGTTATGGGCTTGAATAATCTCATGTCAATTAATTGAAAGAAAGTTAGTCATAGTGTACCCAAATCTCATTTCCAAAATATGCAAAGTATCACTAGAGAAACAATGTGTTACTGTATACCAAACTGTTAGATGTATACAATACATATGTAAAAATGCACTAAAGCATAAAAAGCACTGACATAGATTTCATGTGCCAGAGTTGCTTACTGAATATGCATCGTGTCATATTTTCTGCGTTACACAAGCATACAAGGTTAACTAAATTTCTGTGGCCTCATGGATCCTGTGCCTGTCTTCATTTGTGTAATAGCATTTTGAATATGAGCTACTTATTCAAAATATGCAGGCCCACACCAAAATGCACCTGTCACCTATAAGGCTCTACCATACTCATAGTGCAGAAGCTACACAAGTGTGCTGATTATGCCAGAGGCTCAATAGGTTCACAACTGTTTTCTACAACCAAAATATTAGAAGGCTGTGGGATCTGTTTCTGCCCTCAGTAACTACAGCTATAGAAAATTTGACTGTAAATTGCTCTAGCTGTAGTTTATAACTTGCCCTGAGTGTCAAGCATGTTTTTAAAAGTAGTGTATAGTCTCCTGCAACAATGTATGCCCTACTTCCTTTCAACTCATCCTTCCCATGTGCCCTTCAGCCCTTTGTCTTTGTAGAGTACAAAGTGGTACTCTGCTGTGCCCACCAACCAGGCATTCTCTGCCCTAAGTGCAATAATTATATCCATTATTGCTGAGTACATCTGTCTCATGCAGAATCAAAAAAGACTTACTTCCACAGCCCTTATCTCTTTTTCACCCCATTATTGAAGATAGTACCCCTTTCTATATGTATCTAGAAAAAAAGCACACTGCTGGAGATACCCCAGATGTTCTTAATCAAAAAAAAAAAAAAAGTGACAAGCCTCATGTCCTTTATTTATGTAGACTGATTGGATACCTTCTGTATCCTAATGCCTATATTTTTTTCCATGGATATATAGGTTTTGCTGGGTCATGGAAGCCACAACACATGCTTCTAGACTTACTATGGCTTCATAAAACTAATGGATACTCAAAACACAAACACACGCACACAATCTTAACTCTGTCAACAAATTGAAAGAACTTCTGGCATGTGAGACTCTTATCCCAGGTTTCCTGACCTATAGAATGAACTACCTCTGCATAGTCATCACAGGAGTACCCCAGCTACATTCAGGATTGACCCAGACAACTGGCCATTTGCAGATTCTCCCTAGGCTTATCCTGTATGTCCCTCCTTGAAGCAGGAACTTTTTTTTTTTTTATCTAAAGGCATGCGTAAATGGACATGCCTTCGTTGAAGGTTGAACGTCGAGCTGGCACCTTGGCGTTCATGAAAATCTACTGCCAATCATTAGTGGACCGGAGTTCCACTGTGGCGACCCCTAACCAAGAAAAGTCAAAAGACAACAACAACAGCTTTTCTGAGGTAGACTGTAAATGATCTGATGGCTGAGAGGCTAGAACTTTAAAATAAATAATTCACTCATCTGAGTGCAGGAGTGCTGCTTAACATCTTTCATATGAACAATGATGCTTCCTGAGGCATTTTTCAGGAAGTCCTTTTCTGAAGCTATACCTGAAATAATTGTTTATAATGATCTGCGGCAACCAGAAACATATAAACATGAAAAATGTTTGGGATACACAGGTATCCACAATTATACTAGTGTTGGTATTCTAACTCATAATCTAGATTTTAAAACTGACAATGTCAGATTTTATGTAACTTAACCACCAGGTTTGTGATAGGCGATCATTAGTTGTGTCTAAGCTGAAATTTGAGCGGTAACACATTTATGCCACCGAATATAGGACTTTGAATTTATAGCTGGGTGAATACAGAAAATGTGACTATGGCAAATGGTGGTATCTATCCTTAGTGCTTGATGTGACTAGAATCTTCTGTGAGGAATCGACACAGAGAAATTAAACTACTCTTTGTGAGCAAAGTGATTAACTACTGCTAGTATCCAAAGTTAGGATGACTGGTAATTAACTGTAAGGGTTTAAAAGGGTACCTAACTACTTCATATTTAAATAACCTACTTGAAGGATGGCAGGCATTATATGATTATTGACCTTGAGTATACTCTGAGTAGTGGATGAGCTGAGAGACAGAAGGACATGCAGCTAAGAAGAATGGTTGGTTATCTCCAGTAGGTAAATCTCTACAGTGTGGTTCTGCTCAGTTGGTATATAGGTTGTGATGTGGAAAGCTTGAACTTTATAAGCCCAGCAGTGGGTATTTTAGAACCCCAACTATTTTCTGTATTATGCACAAAAGACAGCAACCTCCACTCTAGTTTTAAATTTAGTGTTCAGATTTACTGACATTACTGTGATGGTGAATATTTCAGGATCAGAGAGCCATGCACCTCAGAAATTGCTATGGTTTATTTACTAGGCCGTGGACATTGCCATGAATAATGCTGGTACTTTATACTGTTGCCCAGAGTAAGTTTTGTACTGCCCAGATGAGATCAGCGCTTGGGGTGTGACTGGTAATATACATCACCGGGAAGTAGTACAGAATGACAATGATATTAGTTGTAAAGTAGAAAGAGATTCTTTTCTATGACTGTTAACATACAGATTGAGAAAGACAAAATACACAGGATTTCCTTTACAATGATTAATGTTCTTGTCTGAAAGCTAGCCAGTGAATTGGCAGGGATAGTAGGATTTGTCACAGTTATGTTATTTAGGCAGATTGCTGGGTTCATATTATAAGCACGAAAACTGAATCGCATAAACACGTATTGAGCGACACGTAAAGAGCGAAAATTCACAATATCGAAGGTATGAATGGATTCCGCCATACGGAATTCTTCCCTTTGCTTCAATGGAGTGCAATCTCGGAGTTGGCATATTTAAGTAGGGGAGGTGTGGGGGGGTGCAGGGGGGCTTGCCCCCTGCATACAACAGTTAGTAACAGTATTTGTTTGTTGATTTTTTCATGTTTGGGATTCGATGTTGTGGGCTTTCGCCCTTTACATGTCGTTCAATACGTGTTCGCAATTCAGTTTTCGTAATTATAATATGAAGCCAGATTCCTGAGGTACTTGAATGAAAAGATAAGTCAGAGCTCATTTGTGAAAATAACACACAAATGGATATCTGTGACTGCATAGTGAATGTCTGATTCCTTTCTCAGCAGCTGTCGCTAGTATTCAGATTAATAAGGAAAGTTTCAGTTTAATTTTCAGGGCACTCATACCTCACTGAAACCTGTTTCTTATGAACGCCTTGTGTTAATCAGTTTTATAGCTGACTCCAGTAGCCTTTAACTACAACACTCTTCCTATCACCTCCAGAGAAGCCCAAGTCTAACTGTTTGAAGGAATCCAAGCTAATGCTGGCTACAGGATGTCCACCCTCTGGTACAGTGATTCAGTACTAATGCCTGAAAGTCAGAAGACTTGAACTTTATCATATACTTTTGGAATAAAGAACAGAATCTGAATACATTCATTTCTAGTGTTAAAGGCAAAATGATAGCAGTAAACAACTAATGAATTTCTTCAGCCTGTCACAAGTGAAAAGGTTACTGCTGCTGACTCATATTAAAATGGCATATTATTTGGAATGGTGGTCAACGGGTCTTATACTAAGCATGGTAGTGTCTATTTCACCATTTAATATTTATATTTGAGCACTTGTATACAGTAATGATAATGGCATGTCAAATGCAAATCTGTTGCATACATCTGCAATTGAAACAGTAGAGAGCGGTTAAGTATTTAAAGAGTACTGTGCTTTTGGTAGAAGTTAGACACGTCAAATCAAATTTCCAGTATGTGTTTCAGTAGTTCTGTTTGTAAATAATGGCCATCAATAATCAGCAGTAAATATTTAAACATTTTATGTCTATCAGTAAGCAGCATAAGAATCAATATTTTACTGTCAACTTCACAAGTTAGATATGGACTTGAAGCAGTAACATTAACCATGGTTGACAGTGAACAGTGAAATACACCACATTTTTCATACTGGATAAATCACAACAAGTCAGTATTTCTTTATATCAGATTTAATAGAGGCATTTCCACATGAATCAACATAGTTACCTAAGAGCAGCAGTAAACACTTAAATGTACTAATCTTATTGCAGTAGTCAAGCAAAATCAATAATTCGCTAGATATCAAATTTTGTAACTGTGTTTGCATTTGAAGCAACCTAGCGGGCAGCAGGCAGACAATAGTAAATAAAGCAATTTGGTTTTATGAAGACTGGGAAATACACTGCTGTATACCAGCTCTGAATATTTTTCTATTAGCTTAGAGTAGAAATAAGTCTACAGGGCAATAATACACACAAAGAAATTCAAAACACATTTTGTACTGGAAAATCCACAGACATAGCTGGGAAGTCAGTATTTCAAACAACTTCCAAGAAAACAGCACTATACATCCATTTAGCATTATTCTACCATTTTATAAATATATATTATTTATGCTTTACAAACAGCATTGCCATAAGCAGCTGGTGTGTACACACAGGAGAAACAATGGAGCTCCAATACAGATAAGGATTCTATTTGATCTTAAGTACTGTGGGTACCAGTAGATATACCAATTATATTTAACAGTACAAATACTTCAGTTTGGACCAGACTACACCTAGTAAGTAAGTACTGTAGATGCAAGTTCTGGTTTCAGAACAACAGTTAAGTCATACTACTGTGGTCAGGTAGTAGGGCGTAGTATTTAAACTGCTGACCTGGCCCTTTAAACATCTGCATTCAGCTATGTGTGCTTCATGAAGTTTAGTACTTATGGAGAGGGCGTAGCCATGAGGAGAAAATCTTATGGTAATATGGCAAACTAAACAAAAGTATGCTTAGAGGGTTAAATCCAGCCAAGTAAAACCAGGCGCTTTCATAATTCTAGGAAGTATGTTTAAAGACTGTTTCCAGGATAAAGGCTGGATGAGCTAAGAAGCTGTGCCCTAACCTTGTTTGTTGTATTCTACTGGCCATACCTGCTTCCCTGTATTTTTCCACCTTACCTCACTGTTCAATTAACTTTGTTATTCCTACAACTGCACTGTTCAAGACAATGTAACACCCAAGCCTGCTTTACTGAAACTTATTTGCAAATGTAAACTGAAATTGTATTACAGTAGAACATATTTTATCTGGTTGCAGTGATTGATTTTTTCTGCAGCACTGCTCAAGAAACTGTGGGATTAGTGTTTGACTTCTCAGCCAGGACTCTTAAATTAATCAGGACATTCTGATATAGTGTTGAAAGTATCAGATTCTCAGTGAATGCTGCCATAACACCACTCAGTATGTGAGATATGCAAGTACTTAATGAGTATGGTGGCTTCCATTGCTAAGTATAATACAGTTGGAAAACACAACAGATACACTGTAACACAAAACACTCTACCAATCTTTCATATTCCAAGGTGGTACAAAACAATCCTCAAGCCTCCAGTAATTACATCTAAAAAATCATAGCTTTGTATACCCTTTATCACATGACTGGTTTCAGTATATACCTGTAGCAAATGGTCAAATGCTAAAATGAATATAGTACAGGCCAGGACTTTAATACTGTTCTTTTACCATGCATTCAAGTGAGTGGTTGAGTTATCATCACTCTCTCTCTCTCTGTATGTATATATATATATATATATATATATATATATATATATATATATATATATATATATATATATATATATATATATATACACACACACACACACACACACACACACACACACACACACACACACACACACACACACACACACACACACTCAAACATTTATACATACACACATGCACACAAACACACAGAGGTTTCCTATATTTCATCAAACTTTCATTTGGTCAACTAATGTTAGGGGTAGTGCTTTAAAACAAATGTATAGATAGCCGATTAGTCAAAATGTGATGATTATGTTTTGTCGAAACAGGTGAATGGGGTTTGAGTGGGGGGGGGGGTGAGAGTGTTTGTGTGTGAGAGTTAGGATTGGGTCAGAGTTAGGACTTGTATGTTTATGTGGTAGTGTGTGTATTTTAAGTTTAAGGTCAGAGTTAGGTAAGGGTATAGATGTAGTGCTTTTAGTGTGTTTGTGTGTCTAAGTATGCCTTGTGTAGTGGCAGTGTTACAGGAATATTTTTAGAAGTTATGGTGTAGGATTAGGGTTGAGGAAAAAGGGCAGCATTAGGGTTAACACCCATCAGAGAAGGAACGCCCCCCTGCCCACCTCACTAATGGGTATTAACTATAACCCTACATTGTTTTCCCTTTTCCTTAGAACTCTGTATTCTCTTGGTAAATTACTGGTGGTTACTGGTGTAAGTTCAGGGACAATTACATATTTAGTATGCAAAAGAGGTCCTTTTAGATTCACTTCTATGAATTTTACTGATCGTTAACATTGTAATGCCCCTTATCCGCATATTAGCTGTCTCCCTATAGCTTATACCATAAGTATGTTAGGATTTTGCAATAGGGTGGAATGTTTAACAAAACACCTTCATAATTTTGTAGTCATCTTGAAAGACATGATTTGCATAACCATGTAACACTGGTCTTTATGGATTACTGTCACAAAAATGTGGAGGGCTGGCTATAAGCACTGCCCTATAATTCTTCTTGGCTTCATCTCTGAACCCATAGATAGGCATTTGGGTACTACTGAATGTTTTAGAATACATTAGTGTCACCAGTTCTTTTTCAAGTTAAAAATTTAGTCATTGCTTGCTATTGTATTTTACCTTTTACATGCTAAGATTATTTGAGATAATAGTAAATTGAAGCATAGCTGAGGAATTGTAAATCAGCAGCTGGCTTGCCTGAGTGAGACATTGCTACTGTAAATGATGATTGGTCTGCTTGCTCTGGTTGTGTGTTGTTTCTATAAAAAAAAAATGTAAGCTGTTTATCTGGGTTTACTTTGGTTCAGAAATTTTTATTTATTGTATTTATTTATTTATATTTGTTGACCGGGAGTGTCCGACTGGACGTAGGTCCATTTTCAGCAGAGGCCCGGGGAGAAAAGCTCCACAGTTAAAATAAACAGACAGTAGTTACATTGGATTACATAGCGATTAACAATTTACATAGCAATTACTTACAACATATTTACAGATGAAGAACAATGTACATCAGTAGACAACTAGAATCTTTATCTGTGAAGTACATAACAGACATTAACAAATGTTACAAGAAGAAGTTCCTGCTGTATAATAAGTACTGGCTTATGAGCATCTGAGCTTGCTATAATCAAGGTAGTTAGTAGAGTGGAAAGAAAGGTAGTGGTTGGATGGGGTGGGTGATATTAGAGTGGGAGTTGCAAGGGCATAGCCAGCATGTTTTTAGGTGTGCTTTTAGTAAATTTTTGAAGTGGGTGCATGATGGTATGGAGGTAATTGTGGGTGGGAGGGAGTTCCATAATTTGGCTATGGTGCAAGAAAATAGTGCTTCACCAGCAGAGTTACTGGCTTTAGTGATCTGCAAGTGATTTTTGTTGCTGGATCTTAGTGGTCTGGTGGTGTGATAGGGTTGGAGTAGATTCTGGAGGGATGGGACATTTAGTTGATGATTTACTAGTTTGTGGGCGAGTGAGAGTTGATACCATTGAAGGAGGTGAGGGAGTTCAAGCCAGCCCAGTTCAGCAAGTGAGAGACAGTGGTGACTACGGTAGGATGCCCCTGTGGCAAATTTGGCGATTTTGTTGTAGCAGGCCTCTAGCTTGTTTAGATCGCATTGCCTTAGGTTGGTATATATTGGACAGGCATAAAGTAGGGTGGAGATAAGGCGGGAATTTGCTATTGAAATATTTGCTGTTTTGGTGAGAAGATGCTTATTTCTGTATAGCGCTCCTAGTTTTTTGTGGACTTTTTTTATGGTCAAGGATATGTGAATGTCAGATTTTAGTTTATTGTCTATTTCCACTCCTAGCAATTTGGTGTGTTCAGTTGGGTATATATTGTTGTCTTTTGCTGTGATGTTAAAGTGAGAGTTGTTTTGGGTATGTTTGGTGGGTTGGAAGATGAGTAGTTTAGTTTTGTTTGGGTTGAGTATTAACTGGGCATCGGATAACAAAGTTTCAACAGAGGAAAAGGCTTCCTGTGTGACTTTTTGCAGTTTGGGTAGGGACTGGGCTGAGCAGATGATGGTTGAGTCATCTGCGTATTGTATGAGTGTGCCATGTTGGGTGGCAGAAGCTAGATTATTGGTGAAAACTGAGAAGAGTAGGGGTCCAAGGATGGATCCTTGGGGAACCCCTATGGAGACAGGTAGTTGGGGAGATATGTCATTCTGCCATACAACAGATTGTTGGTGGTCAGACAGGTAACTCTGAAACCAGTTGGTGACTGATTGTGAGAAGGATAGGTTATTGAGGACAGAGATAACTTGTTTGTGTGGGACCATGTCAAATGCTTTAGATAGGCCTAGGAAAGTAGCAGAGGAGAGAGAGCCATTGTTTTTATGCTGAAGGATAGTGTTAGTAAAGGAGAGTAAGACAGTGGTGGTGCTAAGGTTTGGTCGGAAATCATGCTGAGTATTATAAAGGAGGTTATTAGTAAGGAGGTAGTCTGAAACCTGAGAGTGTATGCATCTCTCTAGTATTTTGGAGAGTGGAGAGAGAATAGCTATGGGGTGGTAACTGATACTGTAATATGAATTGATAAATGTAATATGGTCCATACACAATACCCCCAAATGGTGTGACACTTTGTGTGGCACTTTTAATTCTTACACCGTAGGTCAACTTACAGATGAGCAGAGTCAATGCTATAATATCTAGGAAATAAATAATTTGGGTTTTTGTTTTTCTAATAAGTATTTCAACAGTAATCAAGGGCTTTTGTTATTTAAAGCCATGATGGATGTACTGGCAGTAACAGGCCAATTTCAAACACAGCCGAATGGAAAATAGTGTTTTTAAACCATATAAATCACTGACATTGTTTAAGGTACATAGAGCTTCCTACCTAAACAGTAAATTATCTGTTTATTTCAGATTAAATTGCCAGTCAAATTTCATTGAGTCAGTTGTCCTTTTACAGTAATAAGATGAGAAGATTTACTTTACAAGGTCTCTGCTTAAAACATTAGAATCAAATTAATTTACTCAGGATATTACATGTCATGGAATCTGTGAATCACACTGATAGTGATAACTGAGATTGCAATACAAACAGTCTTTTACAACACTAATAATTTAACCAATAGAAATATAAGAACACCAGGGATATTGCAATTTATGATTATGCTGAGATTGTAAAACACTAGGTAGGTGCAAGTTAAAGATTTTAAGTGTTACTCAATGAAGTAGATGTTATATAAAACCTGTGTTCTTTAGCTTAGTTTTGAAGCAAAATGTTGCTTTACATTAACTAAGAAAATATAATATTTTTAGAGAATATTGAAAGTTTTTGCAATGAATTTGGAATAAAAGTATAATGAAAATGCAATACAAAGAAAAGGAAGGAGAGTAACCTTTAATAAATACAAATGAAAGATCTTTAGTATATTTTCAGATATATTAAACAACTTTCTGGTTACAAAACCATATACTCATGAATGTAGTTGCCAGATTACAGGTTGTAGGAAATTTGCTTTTGCCCAGCTGCATCCACTTTGTGTCATCTTGTTCCCGGCAAATTATTCAAGACAACTTTCACAACAATTCAGAGAATATCCTGTTCTAAAATGATAAGGCTTAATATGTACCTTGGGTATTTTCTATGTCATATATGAGCTTCTAGGATTAATCAGTTCCTTGATGACATGGCAGTCATGATGAACGTCATAAAATAACATACAACTCTTTGTTTAGGAATAGCATTTTAAGAAATCAAAACAATAAAAGAAGCATATACAGTTGTGGCATCCAGATAATATTCCACTGAATTGCCACCAAGTGATGTGGTATCTCCCATTATCCTGGGTCAGTAACTAAGGAGCTTCAATTCTTACTACTGACTCCAGTGTGAGACTATCACATAAACAGGAGTAGTGTTCCACAATTTTCCTCTAAAAGCACAATAGGAACACACACTATAGACTGGGACTGGACTGTATTCTTCTGTACACCCTAAATATAACTCCTTATTACACAGTAAAGAGCAATGTGTCCCAGTTTAAGACCTTGAATACACTCACACTTAAATAGATTAAATCTCACACATTGAAAAACTTCTGGAAAAGCCTGACACAGATTTCCAGCTGTGTCCCTTCCCCAAAATAACATAATGTGCTACCAGCAATCAGAGATTCTTCATAGGTTCATAGGTTCATACTAGGCTATCTGCCCTAGGGCATTTATAAGCCTAGCCAGAGTATGTTTGGCTTTCACCACCCATTTTAAATTAATTTTGCTATGCCCTTTTTCGAGGTTAGTATACTGTGCCTCTGTCTAACAGTGACACAGAAGTGATACCCGGGGTAAACCTACGATCTCCCATCCACTCATCAAGATTCCTCTTGAAAAGAGTCAATGAGGGACTCTGCCTAACCTGGACTGGGATTTTATTCCAGAGTGAAGGGAGCCTCTGGGTTATGAATCTGTCCCTCCAGCATGTCCTATTTATTTCAGTGCTGAGGTTCAAGTCTCTCGGTGTAGCTCGATGGGATTTGGATTTTTTGAGGTGCAGCATGTCCCTTAATTCCGGGTTGGACATAGCCTTATACGTCAGGCACAGGTCACCTCTCAGCAGGCGGTATGCCACTGAGTAGAGCTGGAGTTTCTTTAACTGGGCAGCATATGGCATCTGTTTGAGCCCTTTGATCCACTTGGTGAGGTACTTTTGGGGTCTTTCCAGTTGCTGCAGGTGTTTGGTAAGGTACATCCCAAAAGGGGCATTGCACTCAATTATGGGCCTGATGAGGGATGAGTAAAGAGGCACGATGACCTCCCCTAATCTAGATGTGAATCCCTTCATGATTAGGTGGGCTATATAAAATGTTTTTCTAACCACTTTGGCCACGTGGTTGTCAAATGAGAGATTGCTATCAACTTGGGTCCCCAGGTCCCTAATTACTTCTTCTGTACTTAATGGATTACCACCTATGTGGTAATTTGTGGGCACTTTGTTTTTGCCAAAGGGGATGACTATACACTTTTTGGCGTTTAGCTTGAGGCCATGGCTCTGGCACCAGTTGTCTGTTTCTATGAGGCCCTTTTGGAGGATGCTTGTGTCGGCTGGAGAGTCGATTATGGTGCCCAGTTTGCAGTCATCTGCGAACTTGGTCAGCCACAGTCCTTCAGTGTTGGCCTGTACCTCCGAGAAATATATACCAAACAAGAGAGGTCCCAGGACTGAGCCTTGTGGGACGCCACTTGTAACTGGTTTGGAGTCTGACATGGCTCCAGCAATTCTAACCATGTGGGTTCTGTCCTTGAGCCAGTTTGCAACCCATCTAGTGACATAGGGGTTTATATTTAAGCTGGTGAGCTTATCTATAATGCCCAGTGGAGTATTGTATCGAAGGCTTTTGCGAGGTCCAGATAGGCTGTGTGGACCACCTTCCCTTCGTCAATGGCCTTGGTGACTGTTTCAAAGAAGTCAACCAGGTTTAAGAGGCAGGATCTGCCCTTAACAAAGCCAAACTGGGTAGGATCCAGTGTCTGTAGGTCCCCAATATCTTTATTTATGAGGTCCATGATGATCCTTTCCATAGCTTTGCAGACCAAGCTAGTCAGGCTTATGGGCGATAGTTTCCAGGGTCCGTTGAGGCACCACCTTTGTGGAGAGGGACCACTGTTGCTGTACGCCACTCTTTGGGTACATATCCTGTAGTAAGGCTGAGATTGAACAGTAGTTTTATGTTTGGGTTTAGCTCTTCTTGGAGTTCATGTAGGGGCGCAGCCTGGGACACCGTCTGGTCCCATTGATGCTGTGTTTTTGCTTTGGAGAGGCGGCTCCCACCTGAGCATCTGAGATGTCAGGGGCAGCACTCTGCTGGGATAGATATTAGCCCTTTTGGTGGGGAGTGCCGCGGAGAAGTTTGCGCTGAACCTGTCAGCTCGGATGTTGGCAATGTCTGTGGGATCAGTGTATTTTTGTCATTTTGGACTAATTCTGAGCATATCTGGGAATTCCCACCCAGGTTCCTAACATAACTAAAGAAAGCCTTGTGATTATCCTTAGTGTCCTGTGCAATTTTTCTCTCGAAGCTGGCCTTTGCCGATTTTATGAGTGCCCTTAGTTTTTGCTAATACTGATCAGAGATGCCCTCCTTTTTGGGATTTTGCTCTATCATGTAGTAGCTTCCTCCTTCTATTGTATAGTTTGTTTATGGCTGGGGTCCACCAGACAGGTCGTCTGCCTTTGGAGGATTGGGTCTTGGTTTTATTTGGGATTGCATGATCCATGCAGTCCTGAAGGTGTTCATAGAATGCATTTATAAAGGATTCTGCGGTCTGGGCCGTATTTTCCACAGGCCTGGGGGCTTTGAAGGATTCCACCTCAGTTTTGAGGAGTGTGAAATTTGCTTTAGAGAAGTTTTTCACTGTGGTTTTCTGGGCAGGGGGTGGGGTCGGGATGTGAATATCCAGTGAGATCAGTTTATGGTCTGATCTTACCAGTGAGGGATACACTTCTGGTCTGGAGCATAGAGTCCCCATGTTGGTGATGATCAGGTCCAGTATGTTTTCCCTCTTGTGGGAGTGGTAACAAGTTGTTCCATAGCATTTGAGTTTATGAATTCTAGGAACCTTTGGGCAAGGGTGTTGGAGCTAGAGTAATGCTCCCAATCTATGTTTGGGTAGTTGAAGTCACCCAATATAATGGTGTTCGGAGAGACCTTCATATTTTCCAGTGTTTTCAGGAAGGCCGAGTGGGGTTCCTGGGTTTGGGAGGGTGGTCTGTAGCAGGCTATAAACTGGAAGGCAGTTTTACCCACTGTTAGTTGCACATGGATAGTCTCTGATGCTTTGTGCTTTGCCACCAACCTGGAGGTGTGGGTATCTTTGATGAATATCGATACTCCCCCTCCTATTGTGGTTCGGTTCAAGTTTTGGGGTCGAAAAGCATGGTATGAGGTATAACCTGGTAGTGCTGGGGTGCTCTCGGGACCCCTGAACCAGGTTTCTGTTACTGCACAGATATCAATGGTCTCCATGCTAAGGAGAGTTTCGAGTGCATGCATCTTGAGGTTTAGACTTCTAGCGTTGAGTAGCATTACTCTTAGTTTCTTATCCCTTGTGATACCTATGGAGGTGGGTTTGTCTTTTGAGCCTTGCCTAAAAAAGGCACTATGGGGGTAGCAAGAGCCTTTGCCAATATCCGAAAGCCCAGGGGTGACAGGTGCAAGCCGTCCCTAGCAAAACATCGTGGCTTGTCGTGCATATCATCCCAAGCTGATAGGCATTGGATCCCCTTTGAATGACCTTCTTTTGAATGACATTCATGCCCTTTTAAAGGGGTGTCCAATTATGACAAATTAAATATTAAAACAAGTAGTAGCAGAACTAAGCAGCCAGGCTTTTGGAGTGGCCTGGGAAGTTATCAAGATAAGTATAAGCACTCTCAGATCATTAAAGAAAACTCTCAGATCATTAAAGAAAACACTGATTGAGCAGCTGCAATGTAAGTTAATAAAAATACTTAATAATGAGCAAAATTATTAAACATATAAAACAGTAATTTTCAATAAAAAGAACTCAATCACCAAAAAAATGAAAGCACTAAAATATAGAAATCCAGCATTTAGAAAAACTCTGATTAGTTATAATTTCCTATCTGACTAAATAACACTATCTCTGATCTAAAATAAATTACTACAACAGAGCAAAGACAGGCTTGCAGTTCTTGGTGAGTCCTTTTGGGTATCTACTGCACAGGACATCTGTGAACAACTCACAACTGTCAACCATAATTGACTGCCTTCAGCAGGCTCTTTTATAGACTAGCCTAACTGTCACAACTGTTTCAGTTCTAATTTTCATTTCATATTTTGAAAATCAACTAACAGCTGTTTAACTAAAGTTCCTTCTTGTCTTTCAACTTCTGACAGTAACACATAGCAACTGTCAACATTCCAATGACATTATTTGCAGATTAGCTAAATCTGAGACAGTTTGCTTTAGAATCTTCCTCACAAACATGCACAGTTAGAAATGTAAAAGGACTGTTCAAGTCTTTAAAACATTCTGTACAGTTTAAAAATCAATATGTAAGAACTTATTTACAATATCATAGCTAGTCATACTGGCATATAATACACAGATTAATCTGAAATTATATACAAAACTTCAGCCAGACATGCTAGCTCAAATAACATTGTCTAATTTCTTCACAACAGTAAATGGCAAATATGACAGTATGAAGAAACCTACTAAATAAAGAGATATTCTGTTTTCAGGGGTTTGTGGTACTAGCCAACTGAGGCATATCCATTGTGAGTTATCATCCAGATTAGTACCCAAGACACGGAAAACAACACTGGCTATCCCCCCTTGATAGTAGGGGGCTCCAGTATTGATCCAAGTAACTATAGACCCATACATCTTATAAGCCTAATGTGCAAAACAATGGAATGTATTTTTATTGAACTCATAAACTCAGACATTGTCTACAGTTCATTAATTCAAACCGGTTTGGGTTTAGGAAGTGTAGGTCCTACCTGCTAAACATTGTGGGCTTCTTTGGATGAGTCTTTGTGGCCCAGGATGAAGGTAGATCTGTACATACTGCATATCTATTATGACTAATGAACATAATAGGAATACAACATACTGCTAGCCCTTTAATAAGCCAACTGTTAAATATCATGTTCATTATGACTAATATGTTCATATTAGTCATAATGAACATAATATTTAACAGTTGGCTTATTTAAGGGCTAGCAGTATGTTGTATTTCTATTATGTTCATTATGACTAATTGGAGAGTTTAGGAGAGGGGAATTGGTGCTCGGAGCTGAAATGTTTTCCCATTGATTTACCCCCGTACTGCTAGCCCTTAAATAAGCTAACTGTTAAATATTTAAATGGTAGCAATTAGCACGGAGCAGTCAGCCTTTAATGGGCAGATGACTTACATTTGAAACTATACCACTGAAATATAATAAGCTCTTAATGCAATGAACGAATGACTAGCCACAAGCATTTAAAACTGAATAATACAATTGTTTGCTTGGAATAAATAAGTTAAAGGGTTTCTTTTACGAATAAATATGCAAACAGTGCAACTTGCAAAACAGAACTGGAAATAACTATTTAAACAGTTGGATAATGTTCAGAAAGCACTTTTTATCAATTAAGTATCCTCTTGGTACAAACCAATAGTGTCATTACCATTGCCTAAAGCAAAAGTGCTAAAAAACTGTAATATTGTATACTTTGGATAATAAGAGTACCCTATTTGGTTTCATTTTAGCAGAGCAGGAGTTAAAATCTGTAGCCATTGAATGTCAGAAATATGTGCTCTTTTTATCTGTCTTTTAAAATCAGAATGAATTCTTATATTCCTTACACATAGTTGATCACAACTTGAATGTATGTTATAGTAGGCAGATATACTAACCAAAGTGTAGTATTTCTCTCCATTAATTGCATACTTTTATGCCAAATCAGATTTTATGCTTTTATTCTGATTTTGGATACTGCATTTTTGATGCATAGTGAAATGCTATGGTCCTTTCGCCTGATCAATCTGAGAAAGTTTTACATCAAACAGTCATAATTTCTGAAGAGTTTGACACTCATTTGGACTGAATACCTTATATAAAAGTTCACCTTTATGCCAACTCCAAAACTTCTTCAACAGTGGTATGACACATGACTGAAAACTGCCAATACATGTGTACTTTACTTTGAAAAAAGACAGATTATTTTATTTACAGCTGCTTTAATAATCCTTATTTAGTATAGCCTATGAAGTTTGTGGGTCTATATTATATGAGCGAAAGTTCATATGAACGAACGCTCTTATGACTGAAAGTGCCAGACATCGAACCTTATATTGTGGAGGGGCTGCACCCCCCACGCCCCCTGCTAAATATATATTCCAACTCTGAGATCGCACTACAGTGGGGAAAGGGCAAATATTCCTATCTTCACTGTACTGCGATCCCAGAAAAAGCGTTTTGATGCCCAGCATTTTCGCTCATTAGAGAGTTCATTCCTATAAACTTTCGTTCATATAATATAGACCAGAAGTTTGCTTCCTGCTTTCTCATCCATTTCCATGGTAGAATTTTACAGCTAAGAGAAGTGCTTGCATGACTGTTTTGTTCAGTGATATAAAACTCATTCACTGCAGGTAAGTGGACTACTTAGTCATATCTTTCAGCGTCAGGATGCTTATTTCTTTCTCTCCTCCCCTTTGCAGTACAGGACAATATCCATATTATTAGAAGAAAACCTGACTAATAACTTTCTATCATAAGTTGATCCACTTGTGCAGTAACAAATATAACAAATGTGAGATGGTTTCCTTCCCAGACAATTAAGACATTTCCTTTAAATATTTAGGACTAAGCTTTTTTTTTTTTACATCAGTTATCATTGCAGAGTTCAACGCATGGTACCAGATTGTAATGGTGACTTCACTGAAGACTCATTCACCATGAATGTTTTAACAGCTAATACAATCTAGGGTATTACTTATTAACAACCACCCCACAAAACTGCTAACACTGACACTGAAGAGAAGCTATACAATTGATCTGTATTGTCTGAATAACTAGGTTCCTGAAAGCTAAACTGAATAAACTAAGCAAGGGGGTTATAATTGGTTATGTAAAACAGTTGCAGAAAACAAACTTGTACATAAAGCTATGTCAGTGCTAAGAATTACAGTATCTCTTGATAGCTTTGCTCTGTTCCCCTATGTAAAGAAAGTAATCTCTGTAGCAACTGAATTATCCTGGTGGGCTGCAGTAAGTTTTTAATAAATCATTAGAAGCATTGATATTTAGATGGATATAAGCACAGTCATATAGAAATAGATGGTCTCTGCCTTTCTGCTCTGAAGTGTACATAAAATACAAGCAGGTGAAACAAAAAAGGGCCACCTATTAATATTCTTATGTAAGACTGAATCTGTGGTAGAAAAACAATATATAATATTGTTTAGGTTTGAAAATAATATTCCTTAGTGTAATGAACCTTCAAAAATGTCATTGTGGTTGAAATGATGTGTTTATGTCAGAACAAACGCAATCTAGGAGATGATGATTAAGACAGGAGTACTAAATCAGTATGAGTTGAAGCACTGCTTCTCAATGTGTGAGGTAAGATCCTTACGTTAGCTACCACATTTCAAAAAATGCTTCTGTATTTCTATCTATGGCAATGATCTGACTTATTCATTTTAAAGGGCAAATGACTTTATGCACATTACTATATTTGTATTCTGGCTGGGCTCACATTTGCCATAATGCTTAGTCTTGCATTGTCATCTCTCTTCTCTGAGTATCTAACTGAATGACTGAACTATCTTCATGGCTTTAATCGTTTTGATGTTGAAGTCATTTTACATTTTTATGAAGCTGTGTACCAGGAGAAGCACTTTATATTTCAGCAGCAACAACAGCTGAATTCCTTATGCATATGTATGCATACAATGGTCTTGTAAAATAAATAAAAAAAAAATAAGGTTATGTATGCTGTGGGCAAATCATTTAATTAACATTGTGAGTGTTTATATGAACAAAATGGAAATATTTAGTTTTGTTTCAAAGAAAAAAGGTCTTTCCTTCATGTTTGCAAGATAAATTCATATTTTTATTTTGCTAGGTGATATTGTGTGTGACAAGATTTGATGTAATGCTTGTCTGAGTATTGTTACAAATATAAGCTACTTGGTTTAATGTAACTGATATTGTATTGTTTCTATGCCACACTGTTTGTTATGCTGTTTTATTGATGTAGGTAGGACAGTAAAGCAAAACAGAATATTAATACACAAATGGTGGCACGCTGTCATTCACACTGAAGTAAATATGTACTAAGATAACAAGAGTAGTCTGTAAAATTAAATAGCAACACTGCTTTTCATAGTTTTTCACAAAAAGGTGTACTGTGCAGGAAAAAAGGCTTACATAGCTGTATTTAAGAAAGTAATTAGCTACTTTGGCCAATAGTCATATTATTTTAACATTGTGAGTATTACTGTTGAGGTTATAGTTAACATCTATCTATCTGCTACTGAAAGTGTTTATTTTGTGGTGCATGGACTACTGGCTATAAAACTGTAACACAAGGTATAACAGCTTTTTAAATCTGTTGGAACTTTGCTCTGTCATACTTAGAAAGTATCATCCTAGTTCCATATGTCTTATTGTTCAGAAAATGCATGCTGATGCAAAACGTGCTCTCCCGTTATTTTTTCATTTGTGCAGAATTCTTAAGCGTAGAAGTTGAGAGGTAGGCTGCTGTATCTCTTTTCTGATCATTCTTAACTTTTCTCCCTAGATAAACCAGTCTTGCAGTTTTTCTTTTGCACATTTAGCCATTTACTATTTCTTCTTTGTTGATTATGCTGAGATAGATTGTGCAACACAAGATCGCCATCATTCTACATTGTTTATTCATGTCCCCTTCTCGTTACTTACCTCTAAACATGTCCTCAAATCTTGACTTATCTTTTCATTCACTGTATCTCAGACATTGGATATATTAAGGTGCTCTTACATTAAGGTAGTATCACCCTGCCTCCCACGTTTTGCTGTTTTCTTTTTTAATTTCCAAGCTTTACTTGTAGGGTCTTATGCCAGTTTTCATCCACTCCTACTTGCCTAATAGTCAGATCATATATTTACAACACTGTTGACAGCACCTTATGCAGTTTTTCTGGTGAAAATGTACAGTCAGTCTGCATACAGACTGAGAATGCTTTCTTCCTTTTTTCATTTGTTTCCAGGAACACACTCAACTTTTGTTTAACACTTGATTTTATAGTAGAATCAGATATAATGAAAGTGGATACCCTTGTCTTGTCCTATTTTTGCATCTTCTTTTCTTACTGAAGGATTCATTTACTAGAATCTTTATGAATGGCTTTAACAATAGTGATGTCTTCCACTCACAGAAATGTTGCCTTACTCCAACCTCTTCAAATGCCCTACCAAGTAAACTCTACTCCAGCAATTAAACATTTTTTTTAATATCTAAACTGTGATTCCTTCCTTTTCTGGCCTGTTTGCCTTGTATTATAAAAAAGCCCCCAGAAGCAACCAGCTTTCCTCGGTCACGTTTTCTTTCATGACCCTTTTTCCTCATTCTTGATGAGCTTTAACAGCGCCTGTTTTCCTCTAGAAACGAACAACTTAGCCAAGATTTTGACATCAAAATTTAATCATGAGACTGTTCTATAGTTTCCTGACTTTGCTGTAACCCCACTTTTGGCAATTCTACATTATAGCTTGAGTATATATATTTACCTTGCCCCCCCCTTCAAATTTTCAGCATATGGTACTGATTTACTGCAGAACTCTACAGGGAAGCTATAGTCTCAAGCAACATTCCTTGACTTCAACATTTTACTGGATACGTAACATCTTCATTTATTACACTGTATAATATATTTCATATCTTCATTTATTACACTGTATAATATATTTCATATCTTCATTTATTACACTGTATAATATATTTCATATCTTCATTTATTACAATGTATACTATATTTCATATCTTCATTTATTACTCTGTCTAAAATGTTTCTTTTTCTTTCTTTCTTTCTTTCTTTCTTTCTTTCTTTCTTTCTTTCTTTCTTTCTTTCTTTCCTTCCTTCCTTCTTTCTCTTTCTTTCTTTCTTTCTCTGTAGAATGTATGCCCTCCTAGCCCATGTGTTCTTCCGTGACTCTTCTTATTCTATTCTATGAGGTGATACCTTAAATCTTATGCAGGTGTTTGTTTCAGGAATTTAAGTGTGTGTGTTCCTTTTCCTTCCATTCATTCTCTGTGCAGGCCCTTTGTCTGTTTACGTCCTCCTTTCATTATGTTCTTCATTCTTATTAGCTCCTTCACTAATTCTTTATCTTCTTCCTGTATTTTTTTCTCTTTTGCATCTTAAAAACTTTGTATCATCTGTTGTCTGTACAGCTTCTCTTCTGTAGTTCTTTAATTTTATAACCTCACAAAGTGTAGTTTACTACCTCCTTTCTTTAGTACAAAATTAAAGGTACAGGAGAAATACGTATCATTGTGACCATCATTTGCTTCCCACCATTGGCTTAACTGATTTCTACTATTTCCTGTTCCTTAACACAGTGCAGACATTTCCAGATCTCTTCACTTTCATTTCCTGTTAAGAGCACAATCTCAAACATTTCAGATGTCACTTTCCTGAACTACACTTTTTGTATAGGATGTGACACCAAGTTTCATGTCACTACCTTATATTTCTCTTCATTAATTCACTTCTTTCTGCTTCCAGTTTAGTATCATACGGTCTCCTTCCTTCTGAGGTTAGTAAAACATTCCCTACTCCTAGTCTACAGCCATAATGTCAGTCTGCATCATCCGGACGATGCCATTTTTTCTTTATCCTATCTTAATTCTCCTTTCTACAGTCTTAAGATGCTGTAACGATGTAATTTCTACATAAACAGATGCCTTTTTTCCCCATTGCTATTGAATCTGTTTTTGACCAGCCTTATCTCCTTTACTGCAGCTTATTCTTCTCTATGAATGTCTTGTTTTATACTTCAGGTCTTTAGCAGCACATACACATTCTACATATGGGAAAACTATCTTCTTCTTCTTCTTTTGGCTGCTCCCGTTAAGGGTCGCCACAGCAGATCAACTGTTTCCATTTCTTCCTGTCCTCTGCATCTTGCTCTGTCACACCAACCACCTGCATGTCCTCTCTCACCACATCCATAAACCTTATCTTAGACCTCCCTCTTTTCCTGTTACCTGGTAGCTTCATCCTTAGTATCTTTTTCCCAATATACTCAGCATCCCTCCTCAGCACATGTCCAGACCAACGTAATCTTGCCTCTCTGGCTTTTTCTCCAAACTTTCCAACCTGGGCTGTCCCTCTAATATACTTATTCCTAATCGTGTCCATCCTCATCACACCCAGTGCAAATCTTAACATCTTCAACTCTGCCACATCAAGCTCTGACTCCTGCCTTTTTGTCAATGCCACTGTCTCCAACCCATATAACATAGCTGGTCTCACTACCCTCTTGTAGACCTTCCCTTTCACTCTTACTGGTACTCGTCTGTCACAAATCACTCCTGACACTTTTCTCCACCCACTCCATCCTGCCTGTACTCTCTTCCACACTCACCATTACTCTGAATTGTTGATCCCAAGTACTTAAACTCATCCACCTTTGCCACCTCTACTCCCTGCATCCTCACCATTCCTCTATCCTCCCTCTCATTCACACAAATATATTCTGTCTTAGTCCTGCTGACCTTCATTCCTTTTCTCTCTAGAGCATATCACCACCTCTCCAGGGTCTCCTCCACCTGTTCCCTACTCTCACTACAGATCACAATGTCATCTGCAAACATCATAGTCCATGGGGACTCCTTTCTGATCTCATCTGTCAACCTGTCCATCACCATTGCAAATAAGAAAGGGCTCAGAGCTGATCCTTGATGTAATTTATTTATTTATTTATTGCAGTTGGTTTACCAGGATAGTCCATTGGGCCATAATGAACCCGTTTTCAACGGAGTCCTGGGGAGAAAAGCTCCAAAAATACATTCTTCATACTTACGAACATACATTCATACATACAAACAAAGTTTAACAATAGGTACAACAGGTATAAAATAAAGCAATATCAAGTAGTACAGCAAGTGTACAGTTAAATACATTGCAGAAAAACGTATTAACTATTTAGCACGAAATTATCCATTTATGCAGAGTAGTTAGGAGAACATAGTTACTAAAATGGAAGAGGAGGTACAATGACATGATGTAGTGGGGGAAGAGGAAAGGATATGGACTAGTCTAATAATTTCTATGGACTTTTCTGGGTGTTTTAAAGATGTAAGCAGAGCATGAAGGGATGAGAGTAGGAGAAGAGTAGGTTATGTAGGGTGGGAGCAGGAGCATTCCCACTGTGATGCCAGGTGTGTATAAAGAGATTTTTTGAAAGCAGAGTGATTAGAGGTGGTGCAGATGAGTGGAGGAAGGGAGTTCCAGAGGCGAGCTAGGTTGAAGGATAGAAGGTTTTTGCCTGGGGATGAGTAGCTTTATGGACTTTGAGTAGGTTTTGATTGTTTGATCTTAATACTCTATTGGGTAGGTGCATATTAAAAGCAGAAGAAAGGGAAGGACAGAGGAAGGGATTAAGAATAAGCTTGTGGGCTAGAGTTAGTTGTGTGTAAGTTAATTGATTGGGAAGCTCTAGCCATTTTAGTTTCTGGAGGGAAAAACAGTGGTGGGTGGAAGACTTGTGGCTGGTGGCGAATTTTGCAATTTTATTGTAGCAAGAGGAAAGTTGTTTTTTGAGAGAGGATTGAAGATTAGTTAGGAGTGGGGCGCCATAGAGAAGGGAGGGGATAAGGAAGGATGTAGCGAGAGTTATTTTAGTAGCAGAGGTAAGGTATGCATTTTGTCTATAAAGCATACCAAGTTTTTGATGGGTTTTTTTGATGTTTTTTGTAGGTGAGAGGTAAATTTCAGTTGGTTGTCAATTTGTACCCCTAGTAGCTTGGTCTCTGACACCAACTCTAGGGGTGAGTTATTTGGCTAGTGATTGAAAATGTATTCATATTGAGAGAAGTAGCTTTAGAAGGAGTAAAAGTCATTAGCTTGGTCTTGGAGGCATTAAGAGCTAGGTGATTTTTTAACATCCATTGCTCTGTTGTAGAGAAAGCATCCTGAGTTAGTTTTTGAAGTGTAGTGATAGAGGTGGCTGAGCAAATGATTGTTGAATCATCTGCATATTGGATGATGTTTGAGAAAGGGAGTGATTTGTGGAAGTCATTTATAAATATGTTGAAGAGAACAGGACCTAGAATGGAGCCTTGTGGAACACCTGTGGGGGTACTAAGGAATGAGGAGGTGTTTTTTTTCCATTTTACTGCTTGATTTTGGTTGGATAGGTAACTAGAGACCCATTTCAAGGTGGATAAAGAAAGGTTAAGTTCTGAGAGTTTAGTAATGAGCAGGCTATGTGAGATGGTATCGAAGGCTTTGGAGAGGTCTAGTAATAATCTAGAAACAATTAGGCCAGAATCACGAGCTCTATTTACTGTTTCGTGGAAGGAGAGAAGGGCTGTCATTGTGCTGTGGTTAGGTCTGAAGCCGTGCTGTGTGGGAGTTATAAGGTGATTGTCTAGGAGATGAGGAAGGAGTTGAAGTTGGACACATTTTTCTAGGATTTTCAAAATGGGGGACAGGATGGCTATGGGACGAAAGTTAGTGACGTTGTTGTTGTTGCCCCCTTTGTGGAGAGGAATAATATATGCCTGTTTCCAGATTTGGGGAACTGCGCATTCTTTTAGGGAACGGTTGATTAAGATGCTAATGGGATATGCAAGCGTTTCAGCAGCTATACTAAGAAAGTAGGAAGGTATATTATCAGGGGCGTTGGTACAAGGTTTCAATTTTAGAAGGAGTTTCTTTATAGTAGATGTTGGCATGGGATTAAAAGAGAGGAGAGTGGAGTTGGGAGAGGGAAAGTTAGAGGGTGGAGTTGTTTGGGGTAAAGGTTGGGTAGTAGACAAGGTAGAGGAGTTAGAGGATGGGAAGCAGGGAGTGGAAGTGGGGAAGGATAGAGTGTGAGTGGGGGGAGCGAGGGGTTGTTTGAGAGTATGGTGGAGTTGGAGAATGAAGAGGTCAGTTTGGCAAAAGAGTCAATAAAGAATTAGTTAAATTGGGTGGCCAGATTTAGTTCAGAGGCATTTGGGTTTGGGGTGGGAGTATCTGGTGTACTAGGATGAAGGAGACTAGAGATCCCTTTCCAGAATTTCTGAGGGTTGTTTTTATTTTGGAGTGTAGAAAAATAGTTTTGTCTATCAGAAGTGATGAGTTTCTTTACTTTATTTCGAAGCATTTTATATTCGTTAAGGAGCAGATTTGTCTTTAGTTTTTGGTAGCGTGCCCAGACTTTATCTCTATGTCTCATAATAGCAAGAGTATGTTTGGATAGCCAGGGGGCTGATTTTGTTTTTATTCTCTTAGTCCTTAGGGGAGCTTGCGAGTCGAGTAATTTCAAGAATGTTGTATTAAAGTGTGACACTGCCATGTCTAGTGGTAATGTTTTTAGACAGTTCCAATTAATTGCTTGTAAGGAATTTACGAAGGTAGTTGGGTTAAACTTTTTCTGGTCACGGATAGTTATATAGTTGTGGGTTTGTTGAAGGACAGTGGGTAGTCGGTTGGTGAAAATGGGTAGGTGATCACTAAGAGAGTCTGGAAGGGTGCCACTGTCGGAGAAATAGTGAGGATGGGAGACAAGGATCCAATCCAGTATACTTCCACTGGAGAGGTTTTTTGCAGGGCGAGTTACTGAATTGATTAGTTGAGAGAAATTGTATAGGTTAATATTTAAGGAGTTTGTTGGAGATTGAATACAGGCCCAGTTGATGTTTACATCTCCTAGGATTATTGTTTCATTGCTAATGTTACTAGAGATCCAGGAGAGGATAAGTTCAAGAGTGGAGATATTATCCCCCGGGGGTATATAAAGGGATGCTAGACAAATGTGTTTGTGATTATTGATTTGTAGTAGAGTAAGGAGAAATTCAGCATTGTTAAAATGTGGAGTAGGTTTATTGTAGGGAGTGACTGCTAGGAAGGATGAATATATGAGGGCTACCCCACCACCCTTTTTGAGAGGTCTGTCTTTCCTGATGATGGAGTAGTTTGGGGGAATAATTTCAGAGTCATTTATATGTGGTTTTAACCAGGTTTCGGAAATAGACAGGATGTCAGGTTTATTGTGTATGAGCCAAGCGTGGAGGTTTGGGACTTTATTTACTATACTTTGGGAGTTTAAGGAAGTAAATAATAGGGATTTATTTGTGGCTGTTATAGGGGATGGGCCAGGGTTTGGGTGGATATCACCAGAAATGAGAGTATTAATACGCTGTAGTATGAAACAGTTTATGTGGGCAGATAGTAAGGTAAAGAGATTGGCCTCTGTTGTAAATTGGAGGGATTTGCTAGTAGTTATAAAGATGGGGAGTGTATTGTAGGAGAAAAGTTTGTATTGGAAAAGAAAGAGATTGTAAGAAGGATACAGATAGGGGGAAATAATAGAGTATGATTGTGAGAGGGGTGAGTTCTGATAATTGGTTATATGAAAGTATTGGGAGTGTAGGGAGAAAGTGGGTTGGGAGAGGTGGTTGCAGTAGAATGAAGTGAAGAGAAAGAAAAGAGAAAGGGAGATGAGACAGAGTTTTGAAAGCATGATTGGAAGGAGATGACAGAATAATAGTTGTGAGTAGAGTTAGAAGGTGTATAGAGGACACGTAAGTATTGAGCAGTAGGTAGATTTCCTATGTAGTAGGAAGTATGTGGAGGATTGCAGTCAGTGTGGGGGGAAGTGGTGTGGTTGTGAGAAAAGAGTGGTTTAGGCCAGGAAAGATGATGATAGGGGTTTGTATGAGGGCTATTAGAGGGCTGATTTTGGCGGGAAAAAAGGAGGGTGTGTCTAGATGTATGCTACTGATTGGAGTAGACTAGCAGTGGGTGTGGTTTATGAAGGAATAAAGGTAGAGGTGCTGGGGGTGGGTTGGAATTGGGGGCAGGGAAGGGGAGCGGAGTGAGCCCGAAGGGCGAACGGAGCGGGTAGAGCCCAGTAGAGCAGAAGAGGAGTGAAAAACTATCAGTAGAGCAGTGTTCAAGAAGGGTAAGTAGTAGATGGGTAAGTGGAGAGGGCCTAGATATGTTTGGGAAGTGGACTAAGAGTATCAGGGGAAAGAGTGAGGGACTAAGATGTGAGAACTGAGAGTCTGAAAGAGAGAATGTCAAGAACAGAATAAGTCTAATGTCAAGGGGTAGGGATATCCCCTAGTGGATAGAGGCTATCTACACACCAGGGAACAAATTAGGGCTAAGCAGATAAGGGGAGAAGGGAGCGAAAGAGCTGGGAAAAAGAGTGAGGAATGGAGGGCAAGGAGTAGAGGTGGGGGGGGGGTCAGGCTGCTGGCACTACAGACAGGGAGAATGTGACTTCAGCTAGTAGGAGTACAAGAGCTTTCAGGCTTAGTAATAACACATACTTTCTTGAGTTCTTTTAAAGAGCCTCTCAGGAGTGTTATCCTCAAAGGCAGTTGTAGCAGCACAGGGTATGTATTGCTAAGGCAGTAGGGAGTACAGCTTTGGTTGGGTCCAGTATCCACCCAGGCAAAAACACAGGCGGAGATTCAGGGCAAGAGAGCTGGAAGACAGGAAGGAAGGAAGAAGTCTGTTAGTGACAGAATAAAAATACACTAATCAACTACTACTGTTTAAAATGACTAAAACAGACAAGTACTACTCGTATGCACAGCAAACAACCTGAGCATCTAACACGCACTTTACAATTTAACTTTGTTCAGTAGGCAGCAAATATATATATATTGTAGTCAAAGGAAACAACCTGAACATCTAAACACGCACTTTAAAATTAAACATTGTTCAGTAGGCAGCAAATATAACAATAGAATGATAAACAAAACATATGCAGGAGGAGTCAGGTAGGTTTGGAATTATAAGCAGATAAAGTTAAGAACTATATGCCTCTCAACTGCATTTTACATCGCACGTGTGAGGTAGCTCATTGCTAATAAAGGCTATCGCCAGTGAATAAGCCTACCAATGTAGTTAACAATAACTCATAGCACAGTTTCACGTACAATCAGGGGACTTGCTGGAGATAAAAAGAAATATGGAACAGCTAATCACGAACAGTGTTCATATGTTTACTTTGTTAGTGCCCCAGTGAGTCAGTAGTACTTCATTATTGGATCAATATACCCCTAGTACAATATGGAAACTACAGCAACTTACAGGAAACAGTAGCATTTAAAACAGAATTAACTGAGTCAGTAGTACTTCATTATTGGGTCAATATACCCCTAGTACAATATGGAAACTACCCCTAGTACAATATGGAAACTACAGCAACTTACAGGAAACAGTAGTATTTAAAACAGAATTACCTGAGTCAGTAGTACTTCATTATTGGGTCAATATACCCCTAGTACAATATGGAAACTACAGCAACTTACAGGAAACAGTAGCATTTGCAACAGAATTAACTGATACCACATGCGAGAGGCTAGCGTACCATCCGGGCTAGCGTCGCTATCACAAGAAGAGTGACAGAATTAACTGAAACCATAACCTTCATTTAGGTAGGATAGCGACTGAAATTAACTGAACCACAAGCGAGATGCTAGCGTACTAACTGGGCTAGCGACGCTATTACAAACGTACACATGGTAAACTCCACAACCTTCCAGCAGAATAAGCAGAGCAATGAGTACTCAGTACTAATTGCGAGAGGCTAGTGTATCAGCAGGGCCAGCGTCGCAATTAAAACCATACAGTAGTGAAACTTCCCAGCCATCTAGTACAGTGAACATAACAACAAGGAAACTACAGCAATTGCAAGAGGCTAGTGTATCACTTGGTCTAGCATTTAGTAACTAACAGTACATTTTAGTGACAATCCTTTGCAGATGTAACAAACGAGCTGAACAACAGAAACGCATAATGTTAAATACTAGCTTTACAAGTGAATGACACAGAAAAGGTACTACAGTGGTGCTGAAATCTTATAAAATAGAATTACAATAGTACAAGATATTCATATTCTAACTTACCAAAGAACACACTCGCCTCACCTCAATTCAACTCATCAACTCATGAACTTCATTCAACTCACCTCAATCTTAAACGCATCCGTCACTCCCACTGCAGACCTCACTGCTGTCACACTACCCTCGTACATATCTTGTACCACTCTTGCATACTTCTTTGACACTCCCAACTTCCTCATACAATACCACAACTCCTCTCTAGGCACCCTGTCATATGCTTTCTCTAAATCCACAAAGACACAATGCAACTCCTTTTGACCTTCTCTGTACTTCTCCATCAACACTCTCAGAGCAAACATCGCATCTGTAGTGCTCTTTCCTGGCATGAAACCATACTGCTGATCATTAATCATCACCTCCCTTCTTAGCCTAGCTTTGACTACTCTTTCCCATAACTTCATGCTGTGACTGATCAGTTTAATCACTCTGTAGTTACTACAGCTCTGCACATCACCCTTATTCTTAAAAATCGGTACCAAAACACTTTTTCTCCATTCCTCAGGCATCCTCTCACTTTCCAAGATTTCTTTAAACAATCTAGTTAAAAACTATACAATTTGAATTTAAAAGAGGGTTTTAATGTGCTTTATATAGACGTATGCTTATGTAAACACCCTGTTTGTTTTAAATAATAGAAAAGGGGATATAGGAAAGATTGAAAAAAATAAGACATAAACAGGGGGACACAGAAGGAAAACATCTGGGTTTGAGCTGTAAGGATATAGGAGAGGAGGGGTACTATGCTTTTGATTGAGGATAGACTCCCTAGGTTTTTTTTTTTTGTAATGGAAGAGTGTAATTTGGGTGGGAAGTAGGGTAAGAGGGTATAACAGAGAGGGAAAGGAGGGTGGATGATGATTAGTCCAGCCCACAAAGGACCCATGGTCCACAGGACCTTTAATGTTTCTACTTCCTGATTTAGAAGAAGGGGACCCTGATGCTGAGGGAGTAGGGCCCTGTGATGACCATGGTATTTGGTGCCAAATGGGGCAGCAAGTCTTCAACTTTGTACTGAGGGGTGCTCCAACAATCATTCCTTTATCACCTGATAAATGCCTCATTTCCATTCACTTGGATGAGAACAAGACAGTTGACAATGGCTCTGGAATAATTAGAGGTGGTGTGGACATTGGTTGTTGCCTGCATTTGCAGTATCAACAGATATCAATACTATCAATACAAATACAAATATCAGAAATACTACACACCTGGAGGTGTGTGGCCAAGGTGGTGAGCACACACTTGGAGGTGTGTGGCCAAGATGGTGAGCACTTAACAGCACTATTTGTTTAGCTCTTCTTCATTTTAACATTTGACAGGACTTTTCTAAAAAAAAACTCAAATAGAACATTTCAAAATGATGGATTTATAATTGAACATCTGCTGAAAGATTTACTACAAAAACATAACAAGTTTGAAACTCTCTTAATTGCTTTTTCCTGTCAAGAAGACCAGAATGAAATAATTGTCTCAGAATGAGTCACTCTAAATCCAGTCTGCAGGACAATACTATGAAAAAAGACATACAGGCTATACTAAGTAAAATCAATGAGCTATCAGTAAAGATAGACAAATTAGAAAGCAAACTGGACAATTTTTAAAGAAGATTTAAAAAAAAAAGTTGAAGTGCTGAGTGACTCTCCTAAACAACAACCATCACAAATCTTGAGTATAGAAGAGGCAATGTCTGATGTTGATGGAAGATTACTTGAAAATGTGAATAACATTGAATTCCTTCTGAAATAAAACATGTTATTCTTGGAAAAAAATAGAAGGCTTATAGAACAGATGTAGAAGGAATAACATCAGGATTTATGGGATTCCTGAAAACCAAGAGGAAGACAGTATGATTCAATTCCTTAATACCTGGCTGCCTAAAACTTTGACCCTGCCTGAAGCTTTTTCTTTTGGCATTGAAAGGGCACATAGATCACTTTCTATCATCTTTAAAAAAAAATAAATAAAAAGAAAACACCTGCACCAATGTCAGTGATCACAAGATTTTTCTCAAGTCAAGATAAGGATTTAGTCTTAGAAGCTGCATGGACTAATTATCCAATTAAAATTAAAGAAAATACTATAAGATCTGACAATAACTATTCAACATTAGTGATGTCAAAGAGAAACATGTATGCCACTTGTTAAAAGCTTAATGAAAAACAATATTAAAGCACAAATCTTCTTTCCAGCAAAAATAAGGATCCACCTTCCAGACAGAAGATTTTTAACATATTAGAATATGCAATGGGATTTATACTAAAAAATAAAATCCTAGAAAAAAACAGAAGAAATGGACTGGGATCTATCACCTTCTTTGAACAGAAATGCAACAAGAGATGGTTGGTTAATAAAAGACAAAAACAGTAAAAAACTGATGTGTTTCATGCTTATGAATTCTTATTAATGTACGGAAGTGCTTGAATAGTTATGAACAGGTGATTATTACTTTTTACAAGATAAATCATTACTTCCCTACCTCGAATGGTTATTAGTTCCCTTTTTAAAATGTTAGAGTTTGATTATTTTCTCTATATATGAAATTAAAACCACTTATTTTCATTTAGAGATTAAAAGGTTAAACTATTCATTTCATTAAATGTTAATCTTTATTATGATGAAACTTGTGTTAGGTGGCGCACTTTCTGATATCTTGGCATTGCTGAGTAATGTACTATTGAACATAATACAAGATGCAATAAATGACACTTAAGAGGCATGTTAAGTCACATTTGGGGTTCTTAAAATGGTCCAGTAGTGTGCTACTGATAATATACTTGACATGCAATAGCACCCAGGAAAGACTTGTTATGTTATAAACAAAGTATAAAAATATAGCTTTTTACACACACACACACACACACACACACACACACACACACATATATATATATATATATATATATATATGTGTGTGTGTGTGTGTGTGTGTGTGTGTGTGTGTGTGTGTGTGTAGGTATACATTCATTTAAGTGACAGACATCACACCGAACGTTTGTTTTTCTGAACTGGAATGTAGAAAAACCGCATTATGAATATATAAAATGTCGAATACTAATAACCGGACATGTCGAATTCGATAATTCGAAATAACCAGATGTGCACAGTACCAGACATAGAAAGATACGTAATCTCAGTTCCAGACATCGTATGAAGTAAAGTCCTGTGTGAAAATAGCTGTGCAAGAGTAGGTAGCATTTTTTTTTTTTCGTATATGCCATCATGAATGTGGTCTGAATATGTCATCCAAAACAATTGCAGTGAACAAGTAGTAAATCCAAACAACTGTGCTCAGTTACATGACATTTTAAATCCAGAAACATAACCAATACACAATATGGGCCTTAAAAGGAACAATGCTGAGCTAACAGATTCACAAACCCTTGTTGTGTCATCTCTCCCCAGTTATCCAGCAAGTTCTGAAATGCACGCTCCTTAATATCCAACCTACACTGTTTAGGGGTACTAGGCAACCCGGACATACATCTGGACTTAAGACCTTCAACATGGTTCGATGGCATGTAACACATCCAACAGAAACAACCTTTGCTTACCCATCAGGCCCCTCAACCACCTATGCCACCCTTCTACAGCATTCTGTGTACGTGAATTTCCTAAATCACTGGTATCATACTGGTTCCAGAATGGTATTTCAAACAAGGGTGGATGCCTTTCAGCAGTTACACCTCTCATAATGTATCACCTAGGCCGACCGATGAGATAGTTTTCTTTGAAGAATACAAGACTTGCTGGCCAACTTCAGGGAAATCCCTCTCAATGTCTGTGAAGGTTTCACTAATATACATGGGGTTAACAAACGTAAGGGCCGGTATTTTTTTACATAAACTGACAAAAGTAACATTAGTGCCAAAATCTTTAACTAGGTGCAGTCTCTGTATCTGTCACCAGATAATCTGGCAAAAATGAAACCAGCATCCCTTTGTCACAGTACCCATTAAGGCCTCCTGAACAGTATTCACAGCATCCCGTTCAAAGTCTGACATCATCATATGCAGTTTCAGCTCCAGGTTATGCCTCACACATATATCTAGCACCATCGGCCATAACTGTTTATAGCACCCCTCACTTTTACAAGGTAATATGCCATAAACCAGTGAAAAGATCTTCTTAGGCACAGAGAAATCTAATGGCCCATGGATAGTGTATAACTCCCAGCACTGCCTTGTACTTATTGGGAAGGTGCCGTCCACCAACAGAAACTCAGATGCACACAACACTTTCAAATTATCCACCATTGTAATAAGCATAATTTGGACACCTTCATCATTGTCAGCGCTATGCTCTATTAAAAAACTGCCATTCTTTAGTGGTAGCATATCACTATGGAGGTCCTGTAAGGACTACAGATCTTGAAACATAGCAACCTTTTTCCTATGCCTTATTCTAGTCATGCTCTCCTGCAATGCTTTGCTGTTTGGCAATTCATTCACAACCGCTGTAGTGGTACTCGCTAGTACCTCTGATGTTATCTTACATGGATCCTCAACTGATGAATGTGCCCTTTTCCAGATCCGATCATGGACCTGACATATTTCTGACTGTACAGGGTCAGGTCCATGAAAGTGTGCACTACTTTTGCACAATACATGTCCTTCTCTACCAAAATCCATTATGCAATGTCCTTTGCACTTGCCCCTACTCTTACGAGTACAACACCCGTAGTGCTTATCGCCAACACATTTTTCTAAATAATATCGCTAGCCCTCTAAAAACAGCATGTCTTTTCCCTTCTGACTCTTCTCGGTCGAGTACCTAGTACTAATCACACCTGGATTATACGTGATATTAGCTTCCTCAGCCATCTGTGAACATATATATGTATGTATTAGCATCCTACATAACTGTGCTTTATAGTTCAACCTATGTCAGTGCTATGCAGCAGATACATACCTGGATTTTTTTAAATTTTCCCACAAAACAGTAATTCAAATGACTCTATTCACTTAGTTCAGTGTATCCCAATTGCATTGCATGTTCTAAGCTAAACGCACATTGTTTACCCTGTGTTGATGTCGCATTTATGATGTTGAATGTTGAAATGCCGAAACAGATCCTGTATTCGCATATGTGGTGGTTCGACCATTGAAAGTTCATACATATGAGAACATTAGGCTCTGTTTTTGACAATGTGTGAGTTGAAAATGTGTCTGACAATTAAATGTATATGTATATATAAATAAAATAAATAAAAAAAAATGTGTGTGTGTATATATATATATATATATATATATATATATATATATATGTGTGTATATATATATATATATATATATATATGTATATATATATATATATATATATATATATATATATATATGTATATATATATATATATATATATATATAGATATATGTATATAAAAGTTACTGTTGGAATGATACCATAATTAGAGTTACATTTACACTTTTACAAGTTAAACCTGGATCACACAACTGTTATTCTTTTAATGCAAGTTTATATAATATGTCTCCTTTAAAAAAATTACAGTCTGCTTTGTATTAAACATCTCATAAAAATAGTGCTTGCTGAATCATTAAATGTTTTTTCTTTGAGTGCTATGCCTTTTTAGTGGTTGAGATACTTTGAGATTTTTTTTTTTTTTTTTTTTGGTGGGTTGGAGGGGTTTGAGGGATTGATATGTGGTATGGAGGTGGCTTGGATTCCCTTGTGAGCATTTTTGTGTGAACTGTAATTGATGGGATGGTCATTTTCAAGCCCTTATCATGAAAACCATCTTGAAACAACTTAGTGTCATGAGCACTTTTGTGAAAATTCTAACAACTGTCCAGGTTATTACTCCTGTCTAAAATAAAATGATCAGATTTTGAAATGTGCTAAGATGTCAATGAATAAAAAGTTAGATGATAAGCAAAAGATAGTGAATTGCATTTTAAACCACTGTCAGTTATTAAATAGTTCATAATGTTTGCAGTATACCAAAAGGATTGTTTATATAGTAGTCTATAGAATGACACTTCTGATAAAAAAAAATTAGGCTCGTGTTTCTCTGTCGCTGTCTCCTTTTAATGATAATAAAACTTAATAGCTCAGAACAACTTGTTATGGAAAGTTTGAATCTTAAAAGGGAAGGTTTTTCAGATATTTGTTCAGATACTATTAGATATAACTATACCTCTCAACCTCTTACAGCAAGAAATCTGGACAAAGCCATAAATAATGGGAGGACAAAATCCAAAAAAATAGGGACAATTTTTAAATATTGCTCTTATAGACTTAGAAAGTAGACAGAATAACAAGTTTTGTATTTCCCTGAATTTTCTGGTGGGTATGAAGTCTAAAACGCAATTGTCTGTCATTATCTTCAGAGTTAACTATTCACTGATTTACTAGAGAATGCAATTTTATGAAAATGAATAAAAAATATGTGCAAAAGTCTTGACATTCTGCAAAACTCTTTACTGTTGAGAGGTATGGACATAACATGTAAAGAAAAAATAGAACTGATTCTAACAGTTCTACTTGATTAAAGAGTATCAAATATATAAGGGTAAATATAAATGTTCTATTATGTGATGCACCATGTTAGGATTATAGCTAAGTTATGAAACCTAGGGATATATTAATAGTACAAAACATAGTATACAAACAGAAATAGAAAGTGATCAGAAGAAGTAAATATGTATATAGTTAAATAATATAAATATATTGACAAGCATGGGAAGTTGGCATAGTGGTTAAGGTATTTAACTTATAGGTACATAGTGCAGGGTTTGATTCACACATGGGGTAATTGGCTGAGCTTTATATGGCCGGCAAAGACAGCCTGGTACAAATTTATGAACTTATGATCCTATTAACAGCTTTACACATGGTAAATAAAATAGAAAAAAATATACAATCATCTGACCTATAAATGAATAAATATGAAAATAACAACTGACTTCCTCCCTATAGTAAACCAGGGAGATTATGTGAAGTACAGGGAAAGATGATTGTAGAGATATTCAGTTTTGGTCAACTTATAATAAAGATTCTAAACACCTGTTTAACTTTTTTTATTCATAACAGCTCACTTACCGGCTTTTTTAGGATGATGCATACCAAAAATATGGTGCACATTAATATGAATCAAAAGCATGAGCTTAGCATTGTTAGTCTAATAGAGAGTTTGAGAGATAATTTGTTTGTCTTTTTCAGCAAACTAGGAATACATTATTTTATGGTAGAATGTTTTAAGGTTATATCATTAGGTCATTTTTTATTTGTTTCAAATGTTTTCTCCATATCTGAAGATTTCATATTGTTATATATACAATATATAATAAGTTATGTACATAAATGTGATTTCATTATACCTGTGTTTTTTTTCTTTTATATAAATGTTTGATTTTAAATGCATATGGTGCAGTGGTAGCGTTGTTGCCTCACAGCAAGAGGTTCTCCCGTTCGATTTCGGCTGGAGTGCAGGGAGTGGCTGCATGTTCTCCCCGTGGGTGGATGGGCATTCGAAAGACATGCGTAAATGGGCGTGCCTTCGATGAAGGTTGAATGTTGAGCAGGCAACTCGGCGTTCGTCAAAATCTACTGCCAATCATTAGTGGACTGGAGTTCCGCTGTGGCGATCCCTAACCGGGAAAAGCCAAAAGACAACAACATCTATTAAAATGAATGGATTGAATAATCCAGTAAAGAGAGGAGTCTGTTCAAATACTTGCAATTATATAAAGCTTGATTAGTATTTCTACAGGAAGCACATTTACTTAATAAAGATGGAAATAAGCTTTCATTAAAGAATTGTTTGGATTTAGCAGGTTCTGGCTTTCAAGCTAAAATAAGAGGTGCCCTCATTTTATGGAAAACTCACCAGTAATGCCTAAAGTAAAAGATACCTATGTTGGTAAAAATTATATGTTAAGCACTGTTATAACTGAGTGGAACAGAAAACTATATACATAGGTGAACTCTTATTGGATTCCAGGGTTTGGAGCTAAAGATGCAAAAAAACTACTTGGACACTGTAACATACTGGTGATTTAATTGTATTTTATCAGACAAAGATTTTACTGCAGATAGAAAGCTTAGAATTACATCTTCAATCAAACACTTAAATTTTGTAAATCTCATTAAGTTAAAGGATATATATGAGCTAAGGAAAACAAACTCACTTCAGTTTATGCATTATTCATATAGTTATGGAATACAAATATTGAAAAAAAATTTTGTCTCAAATAATCTATCACATATCAGAGAAGTTTCAATATTTTTATGTCTGTTATCAGACGATAATGCTATAATCTTTAATATTATTTTAAAAACTGGCAATCTAATTCATCACAGGAGATTAACAATGTATATTATTAAAATAAAATGATTTGTATGTTAAAAAGATCAAAAAAATTCCCTAGAAATAAACATGAATGGTGAAGTATCTGACATTGTCCTGTGGGATTCACTAAAAGCTTACTTAAATGGAAGAGTTGCAACCTGATATATTAGTAAAACAAGAGAATAGGGCAAATAATTAAATATACTGCAGTCCAAAATAGACACACTAAAGTTAAATCTAAAACCAAATGACATTATCAGTCAGTCTGAACTTAAAAACATAAATACAAAATATGTTGAGATTCTAAATCCTAAAGTTTCAATAAATCTGGAAAAAACTTAAACTTCAGGCATTTTCTGTAAACTCTTTAAGCTTGCATAAACTTAGAGCAAATAAAATGAATAAATCATGTTAAAAAAATTATAGCACATATAAAAAAGAAAGAAGAAAAGATATTAAAGGTATTCTTAAGGGCTTTAAAATGTTTTATGAAAATGTAAATACTAATAAAAAATAAAATATTAGATAAAGTCTATTGAGAAATAAAACAACTTAAGTCAACCCATCATGGAAATATTGCCTTATACCACCAATTTTAAAACAAGGTAAGGATCCTACAAAGTGCTCATCATGCAGACCCATGTCACTTTTAAATGTAGACTACAAGATGTTCATGCCCATTTCAGCTAACAGAAGGAATCTACTTAATACCTAAATTAATTAATTAATGATCAAACTGGGTTTATTTTAAATAGACCATTAAATGATGATGCAATAAGAATATGTACATTAATTGACTGTAACAGACTATGCAAATAAAAATAGAAAATTATTTTCTATATTTAGTCTCAATTTAGATAAGGCTTTTGACTCAGATAATTGGTTGTACCAGTTTAAAACACTTGGTGTATAATTTCACCTAAGCTAATTGCATTAGTTTCTAAGTTATACAATAATGCATGTGTTTATTTTAAAATAGGTTCTTTACTTTCCAATTCCTTTCAGTTACAAAAAGGCAGAAAACAAGGCTGACCATTATCACCTTTACTTTTTGCATTAGGTACAGAAATCTTTGCTAACAGTATTAGGTCCAATTAGAACATTCATCCATCCACCCATCCATCCATCCACAACTCCTTTTTCCCATTTTTGCACTTGGGGTCAAGGTGACACCTTAACAGTAACAGTCATCTCAAGCCAAGGTTTACACTGCTGTGTGGCTAGCTATGATATATGAATATGAAGTCTTCTCCCCTTTTTGGAAATAAATTAATAACTTCATTCAAGCTCTATGGTCAGATGGCTGTAATATTTCTAAATCTTTAGTTTTATTTAATGCCTCTTCTTTGGTCTATTCCTGTTATAGTCAGAAAAGTAACTACCAAGCATTGGAAAAGTAAAGTTACCCCCTCTAGTGTTGAATTTATTAGTATAGTAAAAATTGGTTGCAGCAGTGAATTGCATGTTATAAAGCTGAGAGCTTCTATAATATTACGCATTCATCTAAATCTTGGCTTAAACTTAAATACGTGATTGCAAGATATTACTTGCTGTTGATATGTATAACTTTGATGTATTGATCAGCTGTGGACCTGTGAAAATAGTTATTTGTTTTATAATTGATTTACCTATTGTTTTAAAACCTAATATAAACAAATTAAATAAAAAAATAAAAATATATAAAGACTGAACACACCACTGCAAGGGTCTTAAAAGTTTTAACTGGCATGAACTACCTTACTACCTGGAGTTTGTATAACTAGCTACTGCCCACATCTACATTGATAAATCCCATGTCTATCCAGCACTAACCTATATTCTTCCTTCCTGTCGCCCAAAGAGACCCCATCATTATAATGATAAACAACGTCTCACCGTCTGTAAACCTCAAAAAGCAATTGGGAATAGCCTTTACTGCCACACCATTGCCAAGAATGGAATTCTATTCCAGAAGATATTAAAACGCTAACTTACTATCCTTTCATCAAGTATCTTCTGAAATACTACCTATCACACTCATGGCTCTGCTCATTCTATACATCTGGTTGAAAATCAATCTTGTCTACTTTTCTCCACCCTTATCTGTACAGTTTTTTCTTCTGATCACCACTTTGTCATCTTCACCTGGATATCCTACCACTTTACATAACCTCTTCTTATCACCTCTTTCTCTTTTACAGCAATGTATCCCAATCTCTGCCTCCCCCTTTACATTTACAATTAAACTAAACACATGAGTTTTACTTATCACTACTGTGAATTGCCAAAAGGACACTCTCCAGTAATGTATATAGTGTTTTTTATAATTAAACTAAACACGCAACTTTTACTTATCACTACTGTGAATTGCCAAAAGGACACTCTCCAGTAATATATATAGTGTTTTTCACAATTAAACTAAACACACGAGTTTTACTTATCACTACTGTGAATTGCCAAAAGGACACTCTCCAGTAATGTATATAGTGTTTTATTTTGCTATTTCTCACTGCTCTCTTTGTAACACATTTTGTTGTATCTCTGTGCCTAAAGTATAGTCGAGTATTTTTTAAATGTACAATTTTCAACTTCTTTTTAAGTAATATCTTTGAAAAACAAATTTTCTCTGTTAAATGGGGCTTTTCTCCCCAAGCCTCCACTGAAAATGGGCTCTTGTGACCCATTCAGACTTTCCCAGTAAACAGATAATGAATAAACAAATATCTGGAAGATTGGTTTCATAGCAATAACATGTGTGTATATACATATATATATATATATATATATATATATATATATATATATATATATATATATATATATAGATATAGATATACAACGGAAGGATAAATGCAATGATTAAATGTAATGCATGACAATTACTATTAACATATTAACTCTCGACTTTAGGATATAATGATATTGATGGAATGCAGTGTGCATGGTAAGATGTATTACATGTCATACAGTAGTGTACACCCCCATCTGAGCAGTAATGCATTCAATTAATTCTTTATAGGATCAGCAGCAGAAGCAAACAGTTCCTCTGTACCAATAAATTTTGAGGATATCAGAATGCCTCATGATGATGATGATGATATAGTTATATTTATGAGAGAGCACATGAGGAAAATGGCACGTAGTTGCCAAGTTAAATAGCAGGATTTTGCATCCACAGTGTGTTAGTAACTCTGAAAAAAAGTGATACTGGATCACAAAGCCAAGGACATCGTGATAGTACACTATAGGGTCTACAGGCAGAAAACCCATGCACCTCTAAAGCAAACACACAGGACCACCATAAGGATGACGGCAGAAATTCAGATGCAGCAATGTCTACAGTGAAACCTTTGCAAAGGGATGCCAGATGCAGGCATTTGTCACAGCTAGCCCATGAACTCAAAACATTGGCTGCCCAGTAGTAAATGTGAAATGACATTAAGACTTAGGGCACTGCCTCGGAGAGTTGGCTATGAATGGTTAGAGTCCTCCAGGGTTTATGTGAGGATTTCCAGCACTACGTGAAAATGGCAGATAGCAGGGGTAATGCCATGATCACATTGATCTGTACTGTGGTTGCACACAAAGCTTCCATGGCCACCTCAACTTGCACACTAGTGAGGACTTACCAGACTTAAATAGGAGTCATTGATGAAAGGAGGAGAGAAGGTGTTACTGTCTGGACACTTAGGGCCATAATCAATGTGAACTGCAAGTGTTTTGCTAGAAGATGGTACTACTGTGGAGGAACCAGCACAACAGAGTTTTATGCAGGATAAGTTGGCATTCATCAAAGTATAGTATAACCTCTCATTTGAGGTCCTAGTCAGACAGCACTGTGAGGTCGATGTCTGTAGGATCACCTCCCTCAAATGGGTCACAACATTGCAACAAGTCACAATCAACTTCACCTGACAGCCCCCTCCTCTAAATCTCCTGTAGCTTCACCTACCTTTAGAAGATATTGTGTATGATGCATTCAACCTTGACCTGCAGTGACTGAAGCTGCACCACTCATGCATTGTTGACTTGCTGTGACTTGAGCTGTATCACTCATGCACCAGTAATTATACTTCTATCCAGAGGTGTCAATGTTTAACTGTAAAGACAATGAGTTATTAATAAAAAAGTAAACGAAAAAAATGTATGCATTTTTATTCAATAATGACATTGTCTAGAAGTAAAGGAAATATCTGGAAAGAAAGCTGTATGTCATAAAGTTTAAACTGTACCTATTTACCAGTAAGTGTCTACCAATATCACACCTTTCAATTCAGCAATGGTACAACTGAGAAATAACCATAGTATGCAACTTAAAAATGTAAAAAAGGGTGCATGATTAACCTGCCATGTTATAAGTTCATAGATTCATAGATATATACAAGGCTAATGGCCACCAGGGCCTGTATAAGCCTAGCCATGCACCCCACACCAATTGTGCCACCTTGTAACGTGCATCTTAATTGGGGGTATTTGTTAGGAGGGGTATGTTAATTAGGAGACTGCAAAAAAGTTATGTGGGGGGGGTATGTTAATAGAGGAATGTTTGCTGTCAGCCTCTGTCTAGATGTGCAAGGGCTAGATCTAAGGAAGCTTTATATGCCAAGCACACATTATCTCTCAAGAACCTGTAGGAGACTAAGTATAGATCTCTTAGGTAGTCTGTATAGGACAACATGTTAATACCCTGGACTCTGTCAGGGAGCAGCTGTTGCATATGCCTAGGCAGCTATATTCTGAAGGGGTATTGCATTATGTGATGGGTCTCGTAAGGTATTAGCAGAGTGATACTTAAAACTTCCTTGGAATTGGATGCCATATCCTTACTTACTGGTTGGGCAACGTAGAATGATTTTCTTACGACCTTGCCTACTTCTTGGTCAAAGGCCAGATTACTGTCTTCATATGTTCCCAGATCTGTAACAACTGGGTCAAATCTTAAGGGTCTCTTTTTAATGGAGTAATTTGCCTGGGTGGACATTTTTCCCAAAAGATACTATAATGTATTTATTTGCATTGAGTTTTTAATTTGTGGATTTAGCACCAGTCATTTGTCTGTGTTAGACCCTCTTGCAGGATGTTAGTGTCATGGGGGAATTTGATAGCTCCCAATATGCAGTTGTCTGTGAACTTAGTGAAACAGATGGGGGGGGTGAAGTTTGAGCTGAATTTGATGGACAGACAATTCACTATGTCACTCTGATTAGTGAAGGTGGTACCATTTGCTATCAGTTCTGCACACTATTGCATGTTACCTCTGAAGCTTCAAACATATCTGAAGAAGGTCTTGTGGTTGGCTTAAGCCTGAGATGCTGTCTAGGCCTCATAATTGTCCTTGTTGAATTTAGTTAGTACTCTTTGTTTCCTGTTTAGTTTAATTAATGCACACTTGTCATTATGAGAGTTACTCTTTCTGTCTTTGGTCATTATTTTTTTCCTAATATTGTATACTCTGCTATGATTAGGATTCCACCAGTGTGGTTTGTTTTGGGTGTAACTAAAGTCTCCCATGAATAGAGTGGTTGGATGGAGTGTGTGTTCAGTAAGTCTAGCTAAGATTAGCAGGACTCTTTTGATAGATGGTGACCCATAGCTTGCTAAGATATGGTAGGGGACTAGATTTAAGATGATTTGCACATGGGTGTCATCCGTTTTAACCAACTTTAAGGAATACTTTCTGCTAGGGTAGGTCAAGAAACCTCCACCTTTAGTCCTTGATTGTAAAGCTGATGGTCTAAATGTGTAGAAAGCACTATAACCTTGCACTGACAGAGTACTTTCTGTGGCTCTAACCCATGCCTAGGTACGTGCACAAATATCTATATTCTTGTGAGTGAGGAGAGCTTGTTATGGTGTGGAATTTCTTGTTAAGACTCTTAGCACTGAGTAGAAGGACCTTTCAGTTTTTTGGATTTTATTTGCTATGTCTGTAGATTTGTCAATTTGGCATTACCTAAAAAGAATTTTAAGGGGGTGGATAAAGTCTTAGCCAGAAACCTGGGGGTGGGGTGGGGGAGTTACAGGTGCAGGCCATCTGTGGCAAAGCAACATGATCTGCTGACAATGCCCTCCCAGGCTGACAGATATTGAATTCCCCAGAAATGCAGTACCTTTTTTAAGATATCATTATCTAAGCCTCCAACAACTTGCTTGCATAAACGTTGGTCTCACAATAATACTCAAACACATCTTAACTTGCACCTTCACCACAAGTAAAATGAGCTACCTTGGCTCTAGCCCTGCTCTCATAATGATTCCAGATGCTGTAGCCACAGAAAATACTGTAATAGCAGTAGGTGTCTCTATAGTTAAGCACACTGATAAGCCACACACCAAACTATAAGGCCCATAGTCAGCTGTCTCTATGGCACCTGGATTGTGTCCAAGATCCCTTCATCCCAAGGAAGAGAATGTCGTTAGATGCTGCACACTGGAAGAGAAGAGAAGAGAAGAGAAGAGAAGAGAAGAGAAGAGAAGAGAAGAGAAGAGAAATGTAGCTGAGCTCAAAATATTTAGTTGCAGCTCTACTATGATACCAAAGAGCACTGCAGCTTATGATATCAGAGAGAACTGCAGCTTATGATACCAGAGACCACTGCAACTTATGATACCAGAGAGCACTGCAACTTATGATACCAGAGAACACTGCAGCTTATGATACCAGAGAGCACTGCAATTTATGATACCAGAGTGCCCTGCAGCTTATGATACCAAAGAGCACTGCAACTTATGATACCAGAGAGCACTGCAGCTTATGATACCAGAGAACACTGCAGCTTATGATACCAGAGAGCACTGCAATTTATGATACCAGAGTGCCCTGCAGCTTATGATACCAAAGAGCACTGCAGCTTATGATACCAGAGAGCACTGCAGCTTATGATATCAGAGAGCACTGCAGCTTTAAGTGTGTTCATAGGTTCATAGGTTCATACTAGGCTATCTGCCCTAGGGCATTTATAAGCCCAGCCAGAGTGTGTGTGGCTTTCACCACCCCTTAGGATGAGAATACTATATCCATTAGTTTGCTGTGCCTCTGTCCAGCAGTGACACAGAGATGATTCTCGGGGTAAACCTACGATCTCCCATCCACTCGTCAAGATTTCTCTTGAACAGAGTCAGTGAGGGGCTCTGCCTCACATGGACTGGGATTCTGTTTCATAGTGTAGGGAGTCTCTGGGTGATGAATCTGTCCCTCCAGCACGTCCTATTTATATCCGTGTTGAGGTTTAAGTCTCTTGCTCTCGTGGCTCTGGTGGATTTGGATTTTTTGAGGTGGAGCATTTCCATTAATTCCGGGTTGGACATGGCCTTGTATGTCAGGCACAGATCACCTCTGAGCAGACGGTATGCGACTGAATAGAGCTGGAGTTTCTTCAGTCGGGCATCATATGACATATGTTTGAGCCCCTTTATCCTTTTGGTGAGGAACTTTTGGGGTCTTTCCAACTGCTGCAGGTGTCGGGTAAGGTACATTCGAATGGGGCGTTGTACTCAATCATTGGTCTGATAAGTGAAGAGTACAGGGTACAATGATCTCTCCTGATCTGGATGTGAATCCCTTCATGATCAGGTGGGCAATGTAGAAGGTCTTCCTAACCACTTTGGCAATGTGAGTGTCAAAAGAGAGGTTACTGTCAACTTGGGTCCCCAGGTCCCTGATAACTTTTTCCGTGTTTAATGGATTACCATCTATGTGGTAATTAGGGGTTACCTTGTTTTTCCCAAAGGGTATGACTATACATTTTTGGCATTTAGCTTAAGGCCATGGCTCTGGCGCCAGTTATCCATTTCTATGAGACCTCTCTGGAGGATGTCTGTGTCTGATGAAGTGTCAATTATGGTGCCCAGTTTGCAGTCATCTGCAAATTTTGTCAGCCACAATCCCCCTATGTTTGCCTGCACTTCAGAAAAATAAATGCCGAACAAGAGGGGGCCCAGGACTGAGCCCTGTGGGACACCGCTCGTGACCGGCTTAGAGTCTGACATGGCACCAGCAACTCTAACCCTATGTGTTCTGTCCTTGAGCCAGTTTGCAACCCATCTTGTGACATATGGGTTTACATCTAAGCTGGTGAGCTTTTCTATGATGCCCGAGTGGGGTATTGTGTCGAACGCTTTTGCTAGGTCAAGGTAGGCTGTGTGAACTGCCTTACCCTCATCAATGGCCTTAGTGACTGTTTCAAAAGTCGACCAAGTTCAAGAGGCAGGATCTGCCCTTGACAAAGCCAAATTGGGTAGGATCCAGTGTCTGTAGGTCCCCAATGTCTTTATTTATGAGTTCCATTATGATCCTCTCCATAGCTTTGCAGACAAGGCTCATCAAGCTTATGGGGCGGTAATTTCCAGGGTCCGTAGAAGCACCGCCTTTGTGGAGTGGGACCACAGTTGCTGCACGCCATTCTTTGGGCACGTATCCTGTAGTAAGGCTAAGATTAAACAGCAGCCTTATGTGTGGGTTTAGTTCCTCATTGAGTTCGTAGCACACAGCCGGGGACACCGTCCGGTCCCATTGATGCTGTGTTTTTGCTTTAGAGAGAGCAGCTCTCACCTGGGCATCTGAGATGTTTGGGAGGCTAGACTCTGGTGGGATAGATATTTCTCCTTTTGGGGAGGGAGGGGAGAAATTTGCACTGAACCTGTCTGCCAGTATGTTGGCAATGTCTGTGGGATCAGTGATTTTTTTATCATTTTGGACTAATTCTGAGCATATCTGGGAGTTTCCACCCAGGTTTCTAACATAGCTAAAGAAGGCCTTATGATTGTCTTTTGTGTCATTAGCGATTTTTCTCTCAAAGTTGGCCTTGGATGATTTTATGAGTGATCGTAGTTTTTTGCTAGTATTGATCAGAGATGCCTTCCCTTTTAGGGATTTTGCTCTGTCATGTAGTAACTTTCTCTTGTAGAGTTTGTTTATGGCTGGGGTCCACCAGACCGGGCGCCTGCCTTTGGTGGAAATGGTCTTGATTTTATTAGGGATTGCTTGATCCATACATTCCTGGAGGTGCTCGTAGAAGGCATTTGTAAGGTTTCAGCAGCGTGGGTTGTGGTTTCCACTGGTTCGGGGGCCTTGAAGGATACCACTCCAGTTTTAAGAAGTGTGAAGTTTGCTTTTGAGAAGTTCTTCACTGTGGTCTTTTTTGCTGGGGGTGGGGGCGGGATGTGGATCTCCACTGAGATTAATTTATGGTCTGATTTCACCAATGAGGGATATACTTCCAGTGTGGAGCATTTTGTCCCCATGTTTGTGATGATCAGGTCTTGTATATTTTCTCCTCTTGTGGGAATGGTGACTAGTTGTTCCATAGCATTTGAGTTTATGAACTCCAGGAACCTTTGGGCTAGGGTGTTGGGGCTTGAGTAATGTTCCCAGTCTATGTTTGGGTAGTTGAAGTCACCCAATATGATGGTGTTTGGAGAGACATTCATACTCTCCAGTGTCTTCAGGAAGGCTGTGTGGGTTTCCTGAGTTTGAGTAGGTGGTCTGTAGCATGCTACAAACTGTAGGGCAGTTTTACCTATGGTTAAATGCACCTGGATGGTCTCCGATGCTTCGTACGTTGCCACTAACCTGGAGGTGTGGGTATCCTTTATGAATATGGATACTCCCCCTCCTTTTGTGGTTCGGTCCGGATTTTGGGGCCGGAACGCATGATATGAGGTATAACCTGATAGTGCTGGGGTGCTCTCAGGAGCCTTGAACCAGGTTTCAGTCACAGCACAGACATCGATGTTCTCCATACTGAGGAGGACTTCGAGGGCGTGCATCTTGAGGTTTAGACTTCTGGCATTGAGCAGTATTACCCTTAGTTTTTCTCCATTTTTGTTTTCTAGGGTGGTAGGTTTATCATTTGAGCCTTGCCTAAAAAAGGCACTATGGGGTGGCAAGAGCCTTTGCCAATATCCGGAAGCCCAGGGGTGACAGGTGCAAGCCGTCCCTTGTGAAGCAGCGTGGCTTGTCAAGCATGTCATCCCAGGCAGACAGACATTGGATCCCCTTAGAATGACACCAGTAATTAAGCCAATTATTAAAGCTGATCATTTTGTCTCTGTATTGTGGCATCATTCTTGGTGAGGGTAGGATACTGCTCAGGGTCAGGATCATACCAGGATCATACCGGCCTGGGCTACATAATCTGAGAGCTCCTCTATGTCTCTTTTCATGTAGTCCAGGGAGGTACGTCTCAGGTCGTTCACACCGGCATGGACAATGACTGAGTCATACTTGTACTTGCTGTGGAGTGACCTGAGTGCTTGTGTTATGTGGCGGATTCTAGCGCCTGACAGGCAGCTTACTGTGATCTTTTCCTTGTTCAGTCTGGTGAGTGGGACGTCAGTGTGTCTGACTATGGAGTCACCTATAACAAGTGTGTCTGGCATTGTGTTTGGCCTTAAGGGCTGTGACTGTTTAGCACACTGACTTTGAGAACTATGTGTTGCATGTCTTATGTCTTGAGGTGGCAGTTGCTTGGGTGTCTGCTTTGGAGGCCTCTGTAGTTTTGGTAGATTTTTGATCAGTGCCTCCGAGTATGTCTTTGTGTGTTTGTTTTGCAGTTGTGATAGTTCCATGTGAAACTTGGTTTGTGGTGTGCGTGGTTTCCTTCTCCTCCTGTCTGGTCTTGCCAGTCCTGAGTTGAGAGAGCTCAGCCTCCAGTTTGGCTATATAGTTGCATCTCTCACATGTATTTGTGTTTTGTGGAAGAAGGAGTGGGTTGTCTGTGTACATGAGGCAATTGTAACATTGCCTCAAGATGCCCAGATTCACCAGCTGAACAGGAGAGGATGCTAGCAACTGACCCTTCGACATGCTAGAAAAAGTGAAAAAGTTTGCTGTGTAACTGAGTCAGAAGGGACCTATAGGGAAATGGGTACTCAAGGGGATTCTAGGCTAATGTAGTACTTTGTTTAGTATATAAGTACTTTACCTATATAAAAATGCTTTAGGAGCAAGTGCTGAGCTTTTGAGATGGAGAATAGACTGTTTAGATTGCAAGTAGAGAAATTCTAAGGGAAAAAATTGAAGAGCAGACTTTACGGAGCCAGAAATAGTTTAACCTTGTTTAACCGGCGCTGCCCGAAGGTGCTCTATGGGCAACTCCGTGCTAAATCACGCAAAAGAGCGCTAAAGCGGGCTTTATAGCAGGGGGTTGAAACTAGGTTAAGCTGTGCAGACTGTACTTGTTTTTTAAGGCAGGTTAACAGACGACAATTCACCAATTGTATTAAAGAATTACTCATACAACAATCAATGATATATTTTAAGTTAATGATGCATTGCTATTTTGAGTTATTAATATGCTTAGTACAGTTTTGGTGTTAGTGCTGCTAATTATTTGTTCATTTGCTAAGTATTTATTGCTTCCTGGTCATGACTGAAAAGGGTCAGTAGACCAGCTCAGCTACCTAGTTAACAATTTGAAATATATAAATAAATTAAACATGCTATGCACCTTTGTGCATAACAAGTTTGTTTTTCTTCAGTTTCAGCATATAACCAACTCACTCCAGGTACTGTAATGACTCATTACATCCAAGTGACGCCTTCAGGTGCATATGCAGTTACCTCCTACTGCTCCTCTAGGCATCAAATATTACTTGTTCATATTTGCATTAATAATTCCAAAACCATGCAACATACAAGGTATCAGAATATTTTAACTTGAAGCATACATGATGGCAAACACAATTGCATTGATATCTGACCTCTGTCAATGAGTATTTGTTAGAATTGTAAGGTGATAACTTAGTTTTTAAAAGCTGAGGCCACACCCACTAGGAGTTAAAGGTACACACTCAGAAGAGTTGTATTGGAGGGAATGATGAAATCTAATTATTTCAGTAACTGATACCTGTCTGATCATTTCTCAGACTATATATGATTCTCTGGCACACAAATTGAAAGCCTTTGACTTGATTCTTTAGTTCAGTAACAAAAACAGTTATAGACTCTGTGGGACACTGAACTCTCATAAGAAACAAATGGATATTAAACAGGTCCATAGGTAAGTTCTAGGCTATCTGCCCCTGTGCAGAATTTTTAAGCCTAGGCAGTTTCCCTTTTTGTGCGCAAATTAACCCATCCCATGATCAATAATTATGCATTACCCTTCCCATGATCAATAATTATGCATTACCCATCCCATGATCAATAATTATGCATTACCTCTAATGAGAATAACTATGAATAAACCCCTATGTCACCTGCTGAATTGCCAGCTGGATCACAGGTAGGATGCAAATAATCAAAATAGGGGAAATTAACTCCACAAAGAGACCAGTCACCTCTCCTGTTTGGCATCTACTTTTCTGAAGTAAGAGCCAATACTAAAGGGCTCTGGCTGACTAAGTTTGCAGATGACTCAATTATCTATAATAATACTAAAATAATAACATTAATTTATTACTGAATCACCAGACCTTGGCTAGGTAGTCCTAGTTTACTGCTGTTTTTCACATCACAGTTGTTATAATAGATGCACTTTTACTTGTTAATATCGGCATATGATGTACCAAATACATGGAGTAGAGAGTCACCTTCAAAACAGTAACTGCATTTCTGTGTTTGCTTAAGATGTTGGATCAACAGTGGCTGTACCAGGAGATTTTTTTCAGGTGACCAATGAAATCTCCATGCAGTGATCAGACATCATGGACTGGCTGCTCTGGGAGGGGATGGGCGGAATGGGGGTACCAGGACAGCTGTGGGAAAATGATGTTTGTAGAATAATTTCATCAATATACTGGGAGGACAAGCGATGACTACCCAGTGCAGGTCTGTCATTAGGGTGTTATGCACAAGCATGAAGAGGTATGACAATAGACAACAGATATTGAGGCCACCAGCTATGGCATAATGGGAACAACTGCCTTAACCCCCCTTCATTCACAGACACTAAGGCATTCCTAGTGCCTCTTTATGTTCGTGGCCAAGCTACGTCACAGGATACCAGAAGTTAGCAGCGAGATTGATGCTTCACTTGCATAGACAGGTATGCATTTACAGAGTCATTCTGTTTGTTAGGTTACAGTTTATTAAACCAGTAACTCAGTAAACTGAAAACATCAAATGTTTCTGTTTGACTGAGAGAGGAGCACTAATGGACACCTCCCCATCCCCCGCAGGTCCCATGGTAGCACTCACTTCCCATTTGTCTAATCAGGATGTTTACTGAGTTTGTTTTTATTTAATGCAAAGAGTTGCTGTTGAAAGCAGTTGTAATTTTTAAGTGATATAGATCCTGCATTTACATATGACTTTTGACACATCAATAGTGTATAATTAATGGTATTATTTAACCGTACCATTAACTGAATATCTTATTTGTTTGTTACGCAGATGAGTATATGCAATACTTCAGTAAATGATGAGGCTATAGTGGGTGCATTCCAACTATTTACATTACATATGTACATGTATAGGGTGCATCTACCTTATCCTGCAACGCAAGACCTTCAGGAATGTTACATGTGCCACCAAGGCTGAGAGTGAGTGGACATCATTAGGGCTATGTTTTAAGCATCTCTACATTTTATTGTACAGTATATGACTCTGCTATATCTCTTATGTCTTTCTGGACCACTGGCTGGCATAAATGCTAGAATGATGCAGCAATAGCTGTTGTGATGTTGATCAAATGGAATGCTTCTTGGCACATGCTGCTGGCATTGTGTTGGCAGGTAAATTGATGGTGGACTGCATACATGTTGCATGTTTGCCATCATTGGTAAGAAGCCATGGACAATTTGGTATATGATAGACTGTACTGGATGTGTTGCCTGCTACTCTATCAGAATACTTCATCTTATTAATTAATATTTTTGCATGAATCACAATCTATTTGCTCTTTTTGCTGATGGGTTATTTGGTAGTGCTAATCAAATATTATCTATCTCAGTTTGTTTACCAGTGGACTTTAAAGTGATACACTCATTTCTCAATATTGGTTCTAGCAATTGTAATTTATTTTTTTTTTGCTGCTGCATGGTCTGAGTGATGGATGAAGTGTCTTCATTGCAATCATCCTTATTAAAACAAACACATGCTCCTAAAGCACTTGCTCCTAAAGCATTTCTTTATACAAGTAAAGCACTCTTAAACCAAAGAAAGTACTTCATTCACCTAAATTCCCTTGAGTACCCATTTCCCTATAGGTCCTTTCTGACTCAGTTACACAGCAATCTTTTTTCACTATTTCTAGCATGTCGAAGGGTCAGTTGCTGGCGTCCTCTCCTGTTCAGCTGGTGAATCTGGGAATCTTGAGGCAATGTTACAATTGCCTCATGTACACAGACAACCCTCTCCTCCTCCCAACAAATACAAATATATGCGAGAGATGCAACTATATAGCCAAACTGGAGGCTGAGCTCCCTCAATTCAGTACTGGCAAGACCAGTCAGGAGGAGAAGGTAACCACGCACACCACAAACCCAGTCTCACATAGAACTATCACAATTGCAAACCAAACACATAAACACACAAAAACATACTCAGAGGCGCTGATTAAAAATCTACCAAAACAACAGAGGCCTCCAAAGCAGACACCCAAGCAACCGCCATCTCAAGACATAGCACATGCAACACATAGTTCACATGGTCAGTGTGCTAAACAGTCAATGCCCTTAAGGCCAAACAACATGCCAGACACACTTGTAATAGGTGACTCCATAGTCAGACACACTGACGTACCGCTCACCAGACTGAACAAGGAGAGGGTCACAGTAAGCTGCCTGTTGGGAGCTAGAATCCACCACATAACACAAGCACTCAGGTCACTCCACAGCAAGTACAAATATGACTCAGTCATTGTACATGCCGGTGTGAATGACCTGAGACGTACCTCCCTGGACTACATGAAAAGAGACATAGAGGAGCTCTCTGATTATGTAGCCCAGGCCGGTATGACCCTGACCCTGAGCAGCATCTTACCCTCACCAAGAATGATGCCACAGTACAAAGACAAAATGATCAGTTTTAACAATTGGCTTAATTACTGGTGTCATTCTAAGGATCCAATGTCTGTCTGCTTGGGATGACATGCTTGACAAGCCACGCTGCTTCGCAAGGGACGGCTTGCACCTGTCACCCCTCGGCTTCCGGATATTGGCCAAGGCTCTTGCCACCCCCATAGTGCCTTTTTTAGGCAAGGCTCAAAGGACAAACCTACCTCCCTAGAAAACACAAGTGGAAAAAAACTAAGGGTAATGCTGCTCAATGCCAGAAGTCTAAACCTCAAGATGCACACCCTCGAAGCCCTTCTCAGTATGGAGAACATCGATGTCTGTGCAGTGACTGAAACCTGGTTCAAGGCTCCTGAGAGCACCCCAGCACTATCAAGTTTTGCCTCATATCATGCTTTCCGGCCCCAAAACTTGGACCGAACCACAAAAGGAGGGGGAGTATCCATATTCATCAAAGATACCCACACCTCCAGGTTAGTGGCAATGCACGAAGCATTGGAGACCATCCAGGTGCAACTAACCATAGGCAAAACTGCCTTGCAGTTTGTAGCATGCTACAGACCACCCTCTCAAACTCAGGAACCCCACACAGCCTTCCTGAAGACACTAGAGAGTATGAATGTCTCTCCAAATACCATTATATTGGGAGACTTCAACTACCCAAACATAGACTGGGAACATTACTCAAGCCCCAACACCCTAGCCCAAAGGTTCCTAGAATTCATAAACTCAAATGCAATGGAACAACTGGTCACCATTCCCACAAGAGGAGACAATATACTAGACCTGATCATCACAAACATGGGGACAAAATGCTCCACACCGGAAGTATATCCCTCTTTGGTAAGATCAGACCATAAATTAATCTCACTGGAAATCCACATCCCGCCCCCACCCCCTGCACAAAAGACCACAGTGAAGAACTTCTCTAAAGCCAACTTCACACTTCTTAAGACTGAAATGGTATCCTTCAATGCCCCTGGGCTAGTGGAAACCACAACCCACACTGCTGAATCCTTTGCAAATGCCTTCTACGGGCACCTTCAAGAATGCATGGATCATGCAATCCCAAATAAAACCAAGACTCATTCCCCCAAAGGCAGGCGCCCGGTCTGGTGGACCCCAGCCATAAACAAACTCTACAACAGAAGGAGGAAGCTACTACATGACAGAGCAAAATCCCTAAAAGGGAAGGCATCTCTGATCAGTACTAGCAAAAAACTACGATCACTCATAAAATCATCCAAGGCCAACTTTGAGAGAAAAATCGCAAAAGACACAAAAGACAATCACAAGGCCTTCTTTAGCTATGTTAGAAACCTGGGTGGAAACTCCCAGATATGCTCAGAGTAAGTCCAAAATGATACAAAATACACTGAACCCACTGACATTGCCAACATTCTGGCAGACAGGTTCAGTGCAAATTTCTCCTCCCCCCCAAAAGGAGAAATAACTATCCCAGCAGAGTGTAGCCTCCCTAATATCTCAGATGCCCAGGTGAGAGCCGCCCTCTCTAAAGCTAAAAACACAGCATCAATGGGACCGGACGGTGTCCTGGGCTGTGTGCTACATGAACTCCAAGAGGAACTAAACCCACACATAACGCTGCTGTTTAATCTTAGCCTTACTACAGGATACGTACCCAAAGAGTGGCGTACGGCGACAGTGGTACCACTTCACAAAGGCGGTGCTTCTACGGACCCTGGAAATTACCACCCCATAAGCTTGACGAGCCTGGTCTGCAAAGCTACGGAGAGGATCATTATGGAACTCATAAACAAAGACATTGGGGACCTACAGACATTGGATCCTACCCAATTTGGCTTTGTCAAAGGCAGATCCTGCCTTTTGAACTTGATCGACTTTTTTGAAACAGTCACTAAGGCCATTGATGAGGGTAAGGCAGTTCACACAGCCTACCTTGACCTTGCAAAAGCCTTTGACACAATACCCCACTCGGGCATCATAGACAAACTCACCAGCTTAAATGTAAACCCATATGTCACAAGATGGGTTGCAAACTGGCTCAAGGACAGAACCCACAAGGTCAGAGTTGCTGGAGCTATGTCAGACTCCAAGCCAGTCACAAGCGGTGTCCCACAGGGCTCAGTCCTGGGACCCCTCTTGTTCGGCATTTATTTTTCCGAGGTACAGGCAAACATAGGAGGATTGTGGCTGACAAAGTTCGCAGATGACTGCAAACTGGGCGCCATAATTGATACTCCAGCGGACACAAACATCCTTCAGAGAGGCCTCATAGAAATGGATAATTGGTGCCAGAGCCATGGCCTTAAGCTGAATGCCAAAAAATGTATAGTCATACCCTTTGGGAAAAACAAGGTACCCACAAATTACCACATAGGTGGTAATACATTAAGTACTGAAGAGGTAATCAGGGACCTTGGGACCCAGGTTGACAGTAACCTCTCATCTGACACTCACATTGCCAAAGTGGTTAGGAAGACCTTCTATATTGCCCACCTTATCATGAAGGGTTTCACATCTAGATCAAGAGAGGTCATTGTGCCCCTGTACTCTTCTCTTATCAGGCCAATGATTGAGTACAATGCCCCATTTGGGATGTATCTTACCCGTCACCTGCAGCAGTTGGAAAGACCACAAAAGTTCCTCACCAAGAGGATAAAGGGTCTTAAACATATGTCATATGCTGCCCGACTGAAAAAACTCCAGCTCTATTCAGTCGCATACCGCCTACTCAGAGGTGATCTGTGCCTGACGTACAAGGCCATGTCCAATCCGGAATTAATGGACATGCTCCACCTCAGTAAATCCAAATCCACCAGAGCCACGACAGCAAGAGACTTAAACCTCAACACAGAAATAAATAGGACGTGCTGGAAGGACAGATTCATAACCCAGAGGCTCCCTACACTCTGGAAGAGAATCCCAATCCATGTTAGGCAGAGCCCCTCACTGACTCTATTCAAGAGGAATCTTGACGAGTGGATGGGAGATCGTAGGTTTACCCCGGGGGTCATCTCTGTGTCACTACTAGACAGAGGCACAATAAACTAAACCCTAAAAGGGCATAGTATTCTCATCCTAAGGGGTGGTGAAAGCCACACACACTCTGGCTAGGCTTATAAATGCTCTAGGGCAGATAGCCTAGTACGAACCTATGAACCTATGAACCTATGAGCATAACACTATTTTGCACAGCACTCCCTCACACTGCTGTTGTCTCCCCTCCACTGTTTTCTCATTGGCCCCCTTAACCTTCTCTTATTAATGTTCTTACTGAGGTGCTGGCACTGTAGTGCTCAGTCTCTAATGTCCTGGTTTTGGAGACTACCATAGTAAGATATTATCATATTATCAACATTTCAAAAAATGTTGGCTATCCCATTTGTTTCTGGATGTGTACTGGAAACCAGTCCAGATACATCCAAACACCTGGAATGGGACTTAAGTAATATCAATGTGCTCATTCACATTCCTCATCAGCTTGGCTGTTTCTGCATGCAAAGGTAATTTTGTTTTTTTTTTTTGGGGGGGGGTGCAGAAAGCAAGAGAATGGAATATCATGAGGCTGTGTTACTGTGGTGTCAGCTTTGAGCAGAGGTTATAGAGGTTAAAGTAGTGCTTGTGTTAATGAAAATGTGTTTTCATAGTAGTTACATTTCCTTATAAATGCATTTGCTTTTTCCAGTTTTCGAAACTCAGTATGGTATTGTTTTCATAAGATGAATTTAACATAATGAGCTTCATTATAGTCTACTTCAGTAGGATAAAGTAAATCGACATCAGTGGTTCTCAAATTCATCACAGTAGATTAGGCCAGTGTTTTGTACCAATATTATCTTATCTTCCTTCTCGTCTTTGTCACTCATAAAATATGTACTTTCCTTTGTGAAGGTGCGGGGTCCAAGCGTGAAGGATATTCTTCTGGATAGCTCTCAGGGGATATGGCTTATGTCTGAAAATTGCCTTCCAGCAAAACCTGGATGATTAAAACCATTCAGTGGAATGGGTGATCACAAACAAATTTTTCTACATGAAGACAAGCCATCTGCATCATCAAGACATGATGCTTTATCCCTGCACCCTAAAGTAATGGATTACTGTCAATTCATCAAGCCCTTCTACAACAAACCCTGCCTCATTTAATATGATAAATAAACTCACGCTACAGCGAAATTCATGTTTGGGTTTTAACGTGGATCCTTCAGAGGGACAAGTTCAACACTCCTCCCATTTCTACTACAGATTGAGATCCAATGAGAGCAATTCACTAAGCTGTGATGCCTTGAATACTGATTCTAAGAAATACATTTCTCCCAGAGCAATACAACCATATCTGAGATTCATAATGTAGAGCAAGTTACTAAACTTCTCTGAGATTGTTCAACTAAATGGGCACACCTGTGGGGAATTCACTGAAAAAAAAATGATTCAGAGACATTGATGAAAATCCTTGTAAAAGATATAAAGTCTAAAATGAAATTTGGTATTTGTCAGTCATCACGTTGACCTTTGTACAGATCATGCCATCCTTTTTACCCATACTGCGTCTGAAAAAATATAAACATCTGCTAACACTATTTACACTGGGAATAGACCACCTTTTCCCCTGAAAAAATGCAACAGTTCTGAAAGCACATTAATCTTTTCACAGGTAGAATCATGAA